>NW_027440165.1:0-252500 GCF_031893055.1 Leptodactylus fuscus | reverse complement strand
CTAAACTACCAGCACACCACCAAACTACCGCCATACCACCAATCTACTGCCACACCACCAAACTACCGCCATACCACCAAACTACCTCCACACCACCAAACTACTGCCATACCACCAAACTACTGCCATACCACCAAACTACTGCCATACCACCAATCTACTGCCAGACCACCAAACTACTGCCACACCACTAAACTACCGGCACACCACCAAACTACTGCCATACCACCAATCTACTGCCAGACCACCAAACTACTGCCACACCACTAAACTACCGGCACACCACCAAACTACCGCCATACCACCAATCTACTGCCACACCACCAAACTACTGCCACACCACCAATCTACTGCCACACCACCAATCTACCGCCATACCACCAATCTACTGCCACACCACCAATCTACCGCCATACCACCAATCTACCGCCACACCACCAATCTACCGCCATAGCACCAATCTACTGCCGCACCACCAAACTACTGCCACACCACTAAACTATCGCCACACCATCAAACTACTGCCACACCACTAAACTACCGGCACACCACCAAACTACCGCCATACCACCAATCTACTGCCGCACCACCAAACTACTGCCACACCACTAAACTATCGCCACACCATCAAACTACTGCCACACCACTAAACTACCAGCACACCACCAAACTACCGCCATACCACCAATCTACTGCCACACCACCAATCTACCGCCATACCACCAATCTACCGCCACACCACCAATCTACCGCCATAGCACCAATCTACTGCCGCACCACCAAACTACTGCCACACCACTAAACTACCGGCACACCACCAAACTACCGCCATACCACCAATCTACTGCCACACCACCAATCTACCGCCATACCACCAATCTACCGCCACACCACCAATCTACCGCCATAGCACCAATCTACTGCCGCACCACCAAACTACTGCCACACCACTAAACTACCGGCACACCACCAAACTACCGCCATACCACCAATCTACTGCCACACCACCAATCTACCGCCATACCACCAATCTACCGCCACACCACCAATCTACCGCCATAGCACCAATCTACTGCCGCACCACCAAACTACTGCCACACCACTAAACTACCGGCACACCACCAAACTACCGCCATACCACCAATCTACCGCCACACCACCAATCTACCGCCACACCACCAATCTACCGCCATACCACCAATCTACTGCCACACCACCAAACTACCGCCATACCACCAAACTATCGCCACATCACCAAACTACTGCCACACCACCAAACTACCGCCATATCACCAAACTACATGCACACCACCAATCTACTGCCACACCACCAAACTACCTCCACACCACCAAACTACCGCCATACCACCAATCTACTGCCACACCACCAAACTACTGCCACACCACCAATCTACCGCCATACCACCAATCTACTGCCACACCACCAATCTACCGCCATACCACCAATCTACCGCCACACCACCAATCTACTGCCACACCACCAAACTACTTCCACACCACTAAACTACCGGCACACCACCAATCTACCGCCATACCACCAAACTACCGCCACACCACCAATCTACTGCCATACCACCAATCTACTGCCGCACCACCAAACTACTGCCACACCACTAAACTATCGCCACACCATCAAACTACTGCCACACCACCAAACTACCGCCATACCACCAAACTATCGCCACACCACCAAACTACTGCCACACCACCAAACTACCGCCATATCACCAAACTACATGCACACCACCAATCTACTGCCACACCACCAAACTACCTCCACACCACCAAACTACCGCCATACCACCAATCTACTGCCACACCACCAATCTACCGCCATACCACCAATCTACTGCCACACCACCAATCTACCGCCATACTACCAATCTACCGCCACACCACCAATCTACCACCATACCACCAATCTACTGCCACACCACCAAACTACTTCCACACCACTAAACTATCGCCACACCATCAAACTACTGCCACACCACTAAACTACCAGCACACCACCAAACTAGCACCACACCACCAAACTACTGCCACACCACCAATCTACCGCCACACCACCAATCTACCGCCACATTACCAAACTACCGCCACACCACCAAACTACTGCCACAGCACCAAACTACTGCCACACCACCAAACTACTGCCATACCACCAAACTACTGCCACACCATCAAACTTCTGCCATACCACCAAACTACTGCCATACCACCAAACTACTGCCACACCATCAAACTACCGCCACACCACCAAACTACCGCCACACCATCAAACTACCGCCATACCACCAAACTACTGCCACAGCACCAAACTACCGCCACACCACCAAACTATCGCCACACCACCAAACTACTGCCATACCACCAAACTACCGCCACACCACCAAACTACTGCCATACCACCAAACTACTGCCACACCATCAAACTTCCGCTATACCACCAAACTACTGCCATACCACCAAACTACTGCCACACCATCAAACTACCGCCACACCACCAAACTACCGCCACACCATCAAACTACTGCCACACCATCAAACTACCGCCATACCACCAAACTACTGCCACACCACCAAACTACTGCCATTCCACCAAACTACTGCCACACCACTAAACTATAGCCACACCACCAAACTACTCCCACACCACCAAACTACTGCCATACCACCAAACTACTGCCATACCACCAAACTACTGCCACACCACTAAACTATCGCCACACCACCAAACTACTGCCATACCACTAAACTATCGCCACACCACCAAACTACTCCCACACCACCAAACTACTGCCATACCACCAAACTACTGCCATACCACCAAACTACTGCCACACCACTAAACTATCGCCACACCACCAAACTACTGTACTGCCATACCACCAACCTACTGCCACACCACCAAACTACCGCCACACCATCAAACTACTGCCACACCATCAAGCTACTGCCATACCACCAACCTACTGCCACACCATCAAACTACTGCAACACCATCAAACTACTGCCATACCACCAAACTACCGCCATACCACCAAACTACCGCCATACCACCAAACTACTGCCATACCACCAAACTACTGCCACACCATCAAACTACTGCCAGACCACCAAACTACCGCCATACCACCAAACTACTGCCATACCACCAAACTACTGCCATACCACCAAACTACTGCCACACCATCAAACTACTGCCACACCATCAAACTACCGCTTCACCGCTACATCACCATGATCCAGCTAAATGCACCGTATCACCACCATACCACTACATCACCATCACCCAACTACCTGCACCGTATCACCGCCACAAGACCAAACTACAGCCACATCACTACATCACAATCATGAAATTCTCTGCACTGTATCACCGAAACACCAAAGGCAAGAGAAACATCTTTGTATGGGTCGGAGGTTGGACACAGATATACAGAGGAGGACACAGGAACACCCCTGTGGGACACTAGTAAGGCTAGGAACCAAAGTGCTCTGGCAGGGAGTGGCCAATGAAGGAGACGGGGGATGGATATTATAGGAGCACACACTGGCCCTTTACGATGCAGGAAGAGAGTTCTGCTGGGGGCCTCACAAAGTCCGCCATGTGCAGAAGGCTACGAAGCCCTGCCATAGACAGAAGCCACCGCAGTACAGAGGTCCCCCAGTATAAGGTCACCTCCGCTCCAGCATCTGTGTGTCCAGCCACACCTCTATGACCTCCCTGCCACACCTCTATGACCTCCCTGCCACACCTCTATGACCTCCATGCCACACCTCTATGACCTCCCAGCCACGCCTCTATGACCTCCCAGCCACGCCTCTATGACCTCCATGCCACACCTCTATGACCTCCATGCCACACCTCTATGACCTCCATGCCACACCTCTATGACCTCCATGCCACACCTCCATGACCTCCATGCCACACCTCTATGACCTCCCTGCCACACCTCTATGACCTCCCTGCCACACCTCCATGACCTCCATGCCACACCTCTATGACCTCCCTGCCACACCTCTATGACCTCCCTGCCACACCTCTATGACCTCCATGCCACACCTCTATGACCTCCATGCCACACCTCTATGACCTCCCTGCCACACCTCTATGACCTCCATGCCACACCTCTATGACCTCCATGCCACATCTATATGACCTCCCTGCCACACCTCTATGACCTCCCTGCCACACCTCTATGACCTCCATGCCACACCTCTATGACCTCCATGCCACACCTCTATGACCTCCCTGCCACATCTATATGACCTCCCTGCCACACCTCTATGACCTCCCTGCCACACCTCTATGACCTCCATGCCACACCTCTATGACCTCCCTGCCACATCTATATGACCTCCCTGCCACACCTCTATGACCTCCCTGCCACACCTCTATGACCTCCCTGCCACACCTCTATGACCTCCATGCCACGCCTCTATGACCTCCATGCCACACCTCTATGACCTCCCTGCCACACCTCTATGACCTCCATGCCACACCTCTATGACCTCCCTGCCACACCTCTATGACCTCCATGCCACGCCTCTATGACCTCCATGCCACGCCTCTATGACCTCCATGCCACACCTCTATGACCTCCATGCCACACCTCTATGACCTCCCTACCACACCTCTATGACCTCCCAGCCACACCTCTATGACCTCCATGCCACACCTCTATGACCTCCCAGCCACACCTCTATGACCTCCATGCCACACCTCTATGACCTCCATGCCACGCCTCTATGACCTCCATGCCACGCCTCTATGACCTCCCTGCCACACCTCTATGACCTCCCTGCCACACCTCTATGACCTCCCAGCCACACCTCTATGACCTCCATACCACACCTCTATGACCTCCATGCCACGCCTCTATGACCTCCATGCCACGCCTCTATGACCTCCATGCCACACCTCTATGACCTCCCTGCCACACCTCTATGACCTCCCAGCCACACCTCTATGACCTCCATGCCACGCCTCTATGACCTCCATGCCACGCCTCTATGACCTCCATGCCACACCTCTATGACCTCCATGCCACACCTCTATGACCTCCCTACCACACCTCTATGACCTCCATGCCACGCCTCTATGACCTCCATGCCACGCCTCTATGACCTCCATGCCACACCTCTATGACCTCCCAGCCACACCTCTATGACCTCCATGCCACGCCTCTATGACCTCCATGCCACGCCTCTATGACCTCCATGCCACACCTCTATGACCTTCATGCCACACCTCTATGACCTCCATACCACACCTCTATGACCTCCCTGCCACACCTCTATGACCTCCCTGCCACACCTCTATGACCTCCCAGCCACACCTCTATGACCTCCATGCCACACCTCTATGACCTCCCTGCCACGCCTCTATGACCTTCATGCCACACCTCTATGACCTCCCTGCCACACCTCTATGACCTCCCTGCTACACCTCTATGACCTCCCTGCCACACCTCTATGACCTCCCAGCCACACCTCTATGACCTCCATGCCACGCCTCTATGACCTCCATGCCACACCTCTATGACCTCCCTGCCACACCTCTATGACCTCCCAGCCACACCTCTATGACCTCCATGCCACGCCTCTATGACCTCCATGCCACACCTCTATGACCTCCCTGCCACACCTCTATGACCTCCCAGCCACACCTCTATGACCTCCCTGCCACGCCTCTATGACCTCCATGCCACACCTCTATGACCTCCCTTCCACACCTCTATGACCTCCCTGCCACATCTATATGACCTCCCTGCCACACCTCTATGACCTCCCTGCCACACCTCTATGACCTCCCTGCCACACCTCTATGACCTCCATGCCACACCTCTATGACCTCCATGCCACACCTCTATGACCTCCCTGCCACACCTCTATGACCTCCCAGCCACACCTCTATGACCTCCCAGCCACACCTCTATGACCTCCCTGCCACATCTATATGACCTCCCAGCCACACCTCTATGACCTCCCAGCCACACCTCTATGACCTCCCAGCCACACCTCTATGACCTCCATGCCACACCTCTATGACCTCCCTGCCACATCTATATGACCTCCCTGCCACACCTCTATGACCTCCATGCCACACCTCTATGACCTCCATGCCACACCTCTATGACCTCCCTGCCACACCTCTATGACCTCCCAGCCACACCTCTATGACCTCCCAGCCACACCTCTATGACCTCCCTGCCACATCTATATGACCTCCCAGCCACACCTCTATGACCTCCCTGCCACATCTATATGACCTCCCAGCCACACCTCTATGACCTCCCTGCCACACCTCTATGACCTCCCAGCCACACCTCTATGACCTCCCAGCCACACCTCTATGACCTCCCTGCCACATCTATATGACCTCCCAGCCACGCCTCTATGACCTCCATGCCACACCTCTATGACCTCCATGCCACACCTCTATGACCTCCATGCCACACCTCTACGACCTCCCTGCCACGCCTCTATGACCTCCATGCCACACCTCTATGACCTCCCTGCCACACCTCTATGACCTCCATGTTACACCTCTATGACCTCCATGCCACACCTCTATGTCCTCCATGCCACACCTCTATGACCTCCCTGCCACACCTCTATGACCTCCCTGCCACACCTCTATGACCTCCATGCCACGCCTCTATGACCTCCCTGCCACGCCTCTATGACCTCCATGCCACACCTCTATGACCTCCATGCCACACCTCTATGACCTCCATGCCACACCTCTATGACCTCCATGCCACACCTCTATGACCTCCCTGCCACGCCTCTATGACCTCCATGCCACACCTCTATGACCTCCCAGCCACACCTCTATGACCTCCATGCCACACCTCTATGACCTCCATGCCACACCTCTATGACCTCCATGCCACACCTCTATGACCTCCATATCACACCTCTATGGTGGTGCGTCTGATGGCGAGGGGCCTTTGTGTAACTTCGCCGTCCGCTGGAGCGTCCTGTTAGGGCAATAAATACCGCGCCATATACGGTTTTCTATTCTCTTCTGTGTGCGGCCATAATCCCATCCCCCGTGAGGTTGAGCGCGCCCATCAGGAGATACCAAACCCTTACTATACGCTCTATAGGAGGCGCCGCACATCATCGATACACAAACCACTTTAACCCTTTCGCACCATTGCCGCCATTTTTCTTTTCTACCTTCTTGCTTTTTTGGGGGGGGGGCTTATTTTTTTTTGCGTCCGTCCGTTTTTATTTTCTCTCCCTTCGCACTTGGGGGCTCGTTTTTTGCAGGACAAATCCTTCTTCATACTGAGCCATCTAATGTTCTGTACAAAGTCCTGGGAGTGGCGGGAGTTACAGAGAAGCTCCGCCTGCGCCATTTTGTAATTGGTTTTGTCTTTATGGCGGCCATTTCTGCTGATCGGTGCGATCACGGCGACTACACAGTTCTTGTTTTGTTTCATCAGCGTCTCGTCCAGAGCTGCGTCAGGCCGGGGTCATATCGGGGACAGAATCTGTCGCTGCGACCGTCAAACATGAGAGTTCCCATTGTAGTTGATGGCGTCTGTCGGGCGCCGCTGGCCTACGCTATTTTATCTGTATGTCCGTTGTTCTGGTCCCAGATGTGGAGAAGCCGGAGGGGCTTTACTTGTTCTCGCTATTCAGAACCGGACACAAGTCTAATGGGGCAACCAATCACAGAGCAGCTTTCATTTTTCAGTAGTAGAATATAAAATGAAAGCTGGCCTGTGATTGGTTGATATGAGCTGTGATTGGTGGCTATGGGCAGCACAGACAGCATCTCTTCTAGCCCTCCTCCTCCTGCCGGGCCCTGTTATCGGAGCCCCTCCCCCCCTGCCTCCTCCTGACCTCACCCCCGGCCATTGTCCATAGTCTCCTCTCTGTATATGACATCTGGCCTGTACAATACCGCCATCTAGTGTCCGGGTCCAGTAATTGCACTGCGCACATTCTGCCTGGAAACATCTTCCATCCCCTTAATCCCCCCCAGATGCGGCCCTAACTCAGACTCCTACTTCTCTCTGTTGGATGAAGGGTTGTCATTAGCGATGGGCGGTGGGTACTCATCCATATCCGACCAGAAATTCCGGAAAGTTTTGTATTATAACAAAAATGTTGAGATTATTTTCAGGTGAAGCAACTCGGCCATGTGCCGGAGCAGCCGGAGGAGGCCTCTGAACCTTCCTGAGTCACTAGTGATGGTTCCATAGGGTGGTCAGCCATATGTAGGGCAGCATAACAGAGGCACTGTCTCCCTGTTTACATCTTGGGAGACAGATTTGCATATTCTTCCCATGTTCCTTTGCAGTGGAGCAACTATGGCTGTATATGTCTCCACACACCTGAGAAGGTGGTCTCTCCCTAAGGATGGACGTTATCCCCACAATCTGGTCTCACAGCCTCTCACTTAAACCAAATCAGTTCTCTCTAGGCTGCGCTGATGAAGTCCAAAGAGACAGAAACGGCGCCGTCCGTAGCTGAGAAACTGATTTGGTTATAACCTCGCATCATGCAGCAAAGGCTTCTGGGAAGTCAGGCATGTTGTTTAGGGTGCTTTGGCAGCCTGTTTGACAGGATGGCGTTAATCCCGCTGGAACTGTAAGTGTACCTATCAGCAGCATTCTTATTTAGGCTGCATCCTATGATCCAGGAGTAAATGGTTCTTGGCTAGTATAACTGTTTAAGCTGGAGCACTGCAGAAGGAGTAAAAGAGACTTGATGCATCCAGGCACCCAGGGTCGGACTGGCCCGCCGGAGCACCGGGGAAGCCCCCGGTGGGCCCCGACTATACTGATGCTCCGATGGGGGGAGGGTTAACCCCTTGGATGCCGGGACGAGAGGAAGCTAGTCTATGCATCTGCATAGCTAGCTTCCTCTATAGACTGCAATACACGTGTATTGCAGTCTATAGTTAGTATAGAACCAGCGATCCTCTCTGATCACTGGTTCTAGTGTGCTTACAGCACAAATAAAAAAATATAAAAAAGGTTTTTTTTAAAAAAAAAAATAAAGTGTGTAAAACAAACAAAAAAACAAACATACCGTATTTTTCGGACTATAAGACGCACTGGACTATAAGACTAGGTTTTAGAGGAGGAAAATAGGGAAAAAAATTTTTGAAGCAAGAAATGGTAAAATATTTAATATATGGGAGTTGTAGTTTTGCAACAGCTGCATGGCCACATTGACAGGTGACCCTGCAGCTGTACGGGGATTCATAGAGTGTTTTTTTTTTGCGGGGCCAGAAGTACTTTTTAGTTATACCATTTTGGGGAATATCTATTGCTTAGATCACCTTGTATTGAAAAAAACCCGGTGGTTTATGACATATGATTTTCTACTTTTATATATATATATTCTAGGGACAGGAGGTGATTTAGAACTTTTATTTATTTCATATTTTTATTATATATTTTTAAAGCTTTTTTTTTTTTACTATTTTATTCCCCCCCGGGGGCTTGAACCTGCGGTCACTTGATTGCAAGTCCCATAGACGGCAATACAACTGTATTGCCGTCTATGGGATATTCTGTATATTAGTATTACGGCTGGTCATAGACCCAGCCGCAATACTAGTATATAGCAGTGACAGGCCTGGGAGCCTCATTAGGCTCCCGGCTCTCACCCGAACAGGTCGGTTCCTGCGATATCGCCGCGCAGGAGCCGGCCTGCAACTTTACAGGTATGGGGCCGGTGGGGACCGGTCCCGGGGGAGAAGAGGCTGCTGATACTGACCCGGCATCCGCTGTACTAGAGAGGCACACCACCAATCTACCGCCATACCACCAATCTACTGCCACACCACCAAACTACCGCCATACCACCAAACTATCGCCACACCACCAAACTACTGCCACACCACCAAACTACCGCCATATCACCAAACTACATGCACACCACCAATCTACTGCCACACCACCAAACTACCTCCACACCACCAAACTACCGCCATACCACCAATCTACTGCCACACCACCAAACTACCTCCACACCACCAAACTACCGCCATACCACCAAACTACTGCCACACCACCAATCTACCGCCATACCACCAATCTACTGCCACACCACCAATCTACCGCCATACCACCAATCTACCGCCACACCACCAATCTACTGCCACACCACCAAACTACTTCCACACCACTAAACTACCGGCACACCACCAATCTACTGCCACACCACTAAACTACCGGCACACCACCAATCTACCGCCATACCACCAAACTACCGCCACACCACCAATCTACCGCCATACCACCAATCTACTGCCGCACCACCAAACTACTGCCACACCACTAAACTATCGCCACACCATCAAACTACTGCCACACCACCAAACTACCGCCATACCACCAAACTATCGCCCCACCACCAAACTACTGCCACACCACCAAACTACCGCCATATCACCAAACTACATGCACACCACCAATCTACTGCCACACCACCAAACTACCTCCACACCACCAAACTACCGCCATACCACCAATCTACTGCCACACCACCAATCTACCGCCATACCACCAATCTACCGCCACACCACCAATCTACCGCCATACCACCAATCTACCGCCACACCACCAATCTACCGCCATACCACCAATCTACTGCCACACCACCAAACTACTTCCACACCACTAAACTATCGCCACACCATCAAACTACTGCCACACCACTAAACTACCGGCACACCACCAAACTAGCGCCACACCACCAAACTACCGCCACACCACCAATCTACCGCCACACCACCAATCTACCGCCACACCACCAAACTACCGCCACACCACCAATCTACCGCCACACCACCAATCTACCGCCACACCACCAATCTACCGCCACACCACCAAACTACTGCCATACCACCAAACTAGCGCCACACCACCAAACTACCGCCACACCACCAATCTACCGCCACACCACCAATCTACCGCCACACCACCAAACTACCGCCACACCACCAAACTACTGCCACAGCACCAAACTACCGCCACACCACCAAACTATCGCCACACCACCAAACTACTGCCATACCACCAAACTACCGCCACACCACCAAACTACTGCCATACCACCAAACTACTGCCACACCATCAAACTTCTGCCATACCACCAAACTACTGCCATACCACCAAACTACTGCCACACCATCAAACTACCGCCACACCACCAAACTACCGCCACACCATCAAACTACCGCCATACCACCAAACTACTGCCACAGCACCAAACTACCGCCACACCACCAAACTATCGCCACACCACCAAACTACTGCCATACCACCAAACTACCGCCACACCACCAAACTACTGCCATACCACCAAACTACTGCCACACCATCAAACTTCCGCTATACCACCAAACTACTGCCATACCACCAAACTACTGCCACACCATCAAACTACCGCCACACCACCAAACTACCGCCACACCATCAAACTACTGCCACACCATAAAACTACCGCCATACCACCAAACTACTGCCACACCACCAAACTACTGCCATTCCACCAAACTACTGCCACACCACTAAACTATCGCCACACCACCAAACTACTCCCACACCACCAAACTACTGCCATACCACCAAACTACTGCCATACCACCAAACTACTGCCACACCACTAAACTATCGCCACACCACCAAACTACTGCCATACCACTAAACTATCGCCACACCACCAAACTACTCCCACACCACCAAACTACTGCCATACCACCAAACTACTGCCATACCACCAAACTACTGCCACACCACTAAACTATCGCCACACCACCAAACTACTGTACTGCCATACCACCAACCTACTGCCACACCACCAAACTACCGCCACACCATCAAGCTACTGCCATACCACCAACCTACTGCCACACCATCAAACTACTGCAACACCATCAAACTACTGCCATACCACCAAACTACCGCCATACCACCAAACTACCGCCATACCACCAAACTACTGCCATACCACCAAACTACTGCCACACCATCAAACTACTGCCAGACCACCAAACTACCGCCATACCACCAAACTACCGCCATACCACCAAACTACTGCCATACCACCAAACTACTGCCACACCATCAAACTACCGCCATACCACCAAACTACTGCCACACCATCAAACTACCGCTTCACCGCTACATCACCATGATCCAGCTAAATGCACCGTATCACCATCATACCACTACATCACCATCACCCAACTACCTGCACCGTATCACCGCCACAAGACCAAACTACAGCCACATCACTACATCACAATCATGAAATTCTCTGCACTGTATCACCGAAACACCAAAGGCAAGAGAAACATCTTTGTATGGGTCGGAGGTTGGACACAGATATACAGAGGAGGACACAGGAACACCCCTGTGGGACACTAGTAAGGCTAGGAACCAAAGTGCTCTGGCAGGGAGTGGCCAATGAAGGAGACGGGGGAAGGATATTATAGGAGCACACACTGGCCCTTTACGATGCAGGAAGAGAGTTCTGCTGGGGGCCTCACAAAGTCCGCCATGTGCAGAAGGCTACGAAGCCCTGCCATAGGCAGAAGCCACCGCAGTACAGAGGTCCCCCAGTATAAGGTCACCTCCGCTCCAGCATCTGTGTGTCCAGCCACACCTCTATGACCTCCCTGCCACACCTCTATGACCTCCCTGCCACGCCTCTATGACCTCCATGCCACACCTCTATGACCTCCCTGCCACACCTCTATGACCTCCATGCCACACCTCTATGACCTCCCAGCCACGCCTCTATGACCTCCCAGCCACGCCTCTACGACCTCCATGCCACACCTCTATGACCTCCATGCCACACCTCTATGAACTTCATGCCACACCTCTATGACCTCCATGCCACACCTCTATGACCTCCATGCCACACCTCCATGACCTCCATGCCACACCTCTATGACCTCCATGCCACACCTCTATGACCTCCCTGCCACACCTCTATGACCTCCCTGCCACACCTCTATGACCTCCCTGCCACACCTCTATGACCTCCATGCCACGCCTCTATGACCTCCATGCCACACCTCTATGACCTCCCTGCCACACCTCTATGACCTCCATGACCTCCCTGCCACACCTCTATGACCTCCCTGCCACACCTCTATGACCTCCCTGCCACACCTCTATGACCTCCATGCCACACCTCTATGACCTCCATGCCACACCTCTATGACCTCCCTGCCACACCTCTATGACCTCCATGCCACACCTCTATGACCTCCCTGCCACACCTCTATGACCTCCATGCCACGCCTCTATGACCTCCATGCCACGCCTCTATGACCTCCATGCCACACCTCTATGACCTCCATGCCACACCTCTATGACCTCCCTGCCACACCTCTATGACCTCCCAGCCACACCTCTATGACCTCCATGCCACACCTCTATGACCTCCCAGCCACACCTCTATGACCTCCATGCCACACCTCTATGACCTCCATGCCACGCCTCTATGACCTCCATGCCACGCCTCTATGACCTCCCTGCCACACCTCTATGACCTCCCTGCCACACCTCTATGACCTCCCAACCACACCTCTATGACCTCCATACCACACCTCTATGACCTCCATGCCACGCCTCTATGACCTCCATGCCACGCCTCTATGACCTCCATGCCACACCTCTATGACCTCCCTGCCACACCTCTATGACCTCCTAGCCACACCTCTATGACCTCCATGCCACACCTCTATGACCTCCCTGCCACGCCTCTATGACCTCCATGCCACACCTCTATGACCTCCCTGCCACACCTCTATGACCTCCATGCCACATCTCTATGACCTCCCTGCCACACCTCTATGACCTCCCAGCCACACCTCTATGACCTCCATACCACACCTCTATGACCTCCCAGCCACACCTCTATGACCTCCATGCCACGCCTCTATGACCTCCATGCCACACCTCTATGACCTTCATGCCACACCTCTATGACCTCCATGCCACACCTCTATGACCTCCCTGCCACACCTCTATGACCTCCCTGCCACACCTCTATGACCTCCATGCCACACCTCTATGACCTCCCTGCTACACCTCTATGACCTCCCAGCCACACCTCTATGACCTCCCTGCTACACCTCTATGACCTCCCAGCCACACCTCTATGACCTCCATGCCACGCCTCTATGACCTCCCTGCCACGCCTCTATGACCTCCATGCCACACCTCTATGACCTCCATGCCATGCCTCTCGACCTCCATGCCACACCTCTATGACCTCCATGCCACACCTCTATGACCTCCCTGCCACACCTCTATGACCTCCCAGCCACACCTCTATGACCTCCATGCCACGCCTCTATGACCTCCCTGCCACGCCTCTATGACCTCCATGCCACACCTCTATGACCTCCATGCCACACCTCTATGATCTCCCAGCCACACCTCTATGACCTCCATGCCACACCTCTATGACCTCCATGCCACACCTCTATGACCTCCCTGCCACGCCTCTATGACCTCCCAGCCACGCCTCTATGACCTCCATGCCACACCTCTATGACCTCCCTGCCACACCTCTATGACCTCCCAGCCACACCTCTATGACCTCCATGCCACACCTCTATGACCTCCCTGCCACGCCTCTATGACCTCCATGCCACACCTCTATGACCTCCATGCCACACCTCTATGACCTCCATGCCACACCTCTATGACCTCCCAGCCACACCTCTATGACCTCCCTGCCACATCTATATGACCTCCCAGCCACACCTCTATGACCTCCATGCCACGCCTCTATGACCTCCATGCCACACCTCTGACCTCCATGCCACACCTCTATGACCTCCATGCCACACCTCTATGACCTCCCTTCCACACCTCTACGACCTCCCAGCCACACCTCTATGACCTCCATGCCACGCCTCTATGACCTCCCTGCCACACCTCTATGACCTCCATGCCACACCTCTATGACCTCCCTGCCACACCTCTATGACCTCCCTGCCACACCTCTATGACCTCCCTGCCACACCTCTATGACCTCCCTGCCACACCTCTATGACCTCCATGCCACGCCTCTATGACCTCCCTGCCACACCTCTATGACCTCCATGCCACACCTCTATGACCTCCATGCCACACCTCTATGACCTCCATGCCACACCTCTATGACCTCCCAGCCACACCTCTATGACCTCCATGCCACGCCTCTATGACCTCCCTGCCACGCCTCTATGACCTCCATGCCACACCTCTATGACCTCCATGCCACACCTCTATGACCTCCATGCCACACCTCTATGACCTCCATATCACACCTCTATGGTGGTGCGTCTGATGGCGAGGGGCCTTTGTGTAACTTCGCCGTCCGCTGGAGCGTCCTGTTAGGGCAATAAATACCGCGCCATATACGGTTTTCTATTCTCTTCTGTGTGCGGCCATAATCCCATCCCCCGTGAGGTTG
This sequence comes from Leptodactylus fuscus, assembly GCF_031893055.1. Lineage (NCBI taxonomy): Eukaryota > Metazoa > Chordata > Amphibia > Anura > Leptodactylidae > Leptodactylus > Leptodactylus fuscus. The sequence continues at coordinate 237,017 of NW_027440165.1, read as the reverse complement.
AGCGCGCCCATCAGGAGATACCAAACCCTTACTATACGCTCTATAGGAGGCGCCGCACATCATCGATACACAAACCACTTTAACCCTTTCGCACCATTGCCGCCATTTTTCTTTTCTACCTTCTTGCTTTTTTGGGGGGGGGGGGCTTATTTTTTTTTTGCGTCCGTCCGTTTTTATTTTCTCTCCCTTCGCACTTGGGGGCTCGTTTTTTGCAGGACAAATCCTTCTTCATACTGAGCCATCTAATGTTCTGTACAAAGTCCTGGGAGTGGCGGGAGTTACAGAGAAGCTCCGCCTGCGCCATTTTGTAATTGGTTTTGTCTTTATGGCGGCCATTTCTGCTGATCGGTGCGATCACGGCGACTACACAGTTCTTGTTTTGTTTCATCAGCGTCTCGTCCAGAGCTGCGTCAGGCCGGGGTCATATCGGGGACAGAATCTGTCGCTGCGACCGTCAAACATGAGAGTTCCCATTGTAGTTGATGGCGTCTGTCGGGCGCCGCTGGCCTACGCTATTTTATCTGTATGTCCGTTGTTCTGGTCCCAGATGTGGAGAAGCCGGAGGGGCTTTACTTGTTCTCGCTATTCAGAACCGGACACAAGTCTAATGGGGCAACCAATCACAGAGCAGCTTTCATTTTTCAGTAGTAGAATATAAAATGAAAGCTGGCCTGTGATTGGTTGATATGAGCTGTGATTGGTGGCTATGGGCAGCACAGACAGCATCTCTTCTAGCCCTCCTCCTCCTGCCGGGCCCTGTTATCGGAGCCCCTCCCCCCCTGCCTCCTCCTGACCTCACCCCCGGCCATTGTCCATAGTCTCCTCTCTGTATATGACATCTGGCCTGTACAATACCGCCATCTAGTGTCCGGGTCCAGTAATTGCACTGCGCACATTCTGCCTGGAAACGTCTTCCATCCCCTTAATCCCCCCCAGATGCGGCCCTAACTCAGACTCCTACTTCTCTCTGTTGGATGAAGGGTTGTCATTAGCGATGGGCGGTGGGTACTCATCCATATCCGACCAGAAATTCCGGAAAGTTTTGTATTATAACAAAAATGTTGAGATTATTTTCAGGTGAAGCAACTCGGCCATGTGCCGGAGCAGCCGGAGGAGGCCTCTGAACCTTCCTGAGTCACTAGTGATGGTTCCATAGGGTGGTCAGCCATATGTAGGGCAGCATAACAGAGGCACTGTCTCCCTGTTTACATCTTGGGAGACAGATTTGCATATTCTTCCCAGACCAGGCGGAATGTGGTACAACAACAAAAGGGAAACCTCCTCCCACGGCTGTTAACCCCAACATACAATAAAAACTCTGACACGCACTTGGATGGTTAAATAGTGGGGGTCGGCCACAGCTTTATTAAACTATAAACATATCGGCAGGCCCTGCTATCCCCCTCCCCTTTACTCTTGGACCAAGCGCGTCACCAGAATGCCCCGCCACCGCCTGCGGTGTGCATGTGTATGATGTTCAACGGGTGACGCGCTCCATCTTCTACCACCGATGACCAGAAGGGGAAGGGAGGGGAAAGGCGCAAGGTCCCGCCAACATGCAAGCTGTGACACCTGAAAAAATACACCAGAATAAATAACAAGGCAAAGAAAAACGAAACCAATAAATAATAAACAACCGTAATAATACACAGAGAACCAACAACAGTGGGGAGGGCGGGAGGGAAACACGTCCTGCTCCGACGCTGGCGGGGATCCGAAAGGAAGTCCCCGCCCAGCGCCGGAAGTTACATAGGGCTCGAAACCCCGCCTCCTCCGAAAACCCCGCCCCGGACAGCAACAGCCGCCGGGAGGGGAAAAGAGAGGAGGGAGGGGGAGCCACACGCCCGGTCAAGACCCGGACAGCTTAGGCAGCCGTCCGGGTCACAGACCAGGCGGAATGTGGTACAACAACAAAAGGGAAACCTCCTCCCACGGCTGTTAACCCCAACATACAATAAAAACTCTGACACGCACTTGGATGGTTAAATAGTGGGGGTCGGCCACAGCTTTATTAAACTATAAACATATCGGCAGGCCCTGCTATCCCCCTCCCCTTTACTCTTGGACCAAGCGCGTCACCAGAATGCCCCGCCACCGCCTGCGGTGTGCATGTGTATGATGTTCAACGGGTGACGCGCTCCATCTTCTACCACCGATGACCAGAAGGGGAAGGGAGGGGAAAGGCGCAAGGTCCCGCCACCGGACCCCGACGTAAACCTACAAAGGGGTCCGACCCCCCTCCAAGAGCATGAAGAGCGCACGCTCAATGCCATCCTGAAGCCCAGACAAGAAAATGTCTAGGCCGATGTCAGACAGATGGACACCATCCCTCCGGAGCAGCGCCCTGTTATCACCCTCAAGCTGCCTGTGCCGAACCACGACTCCCGATCGGGAGCGCACGTGGCGCGAAACACGCAAATTGAGCAGGCGCCTTGCACGCTCCAAAGCTGCTGGGTCTCGAGCATCACGCCATCTGGCCCGGGGAACAATTTCGGACCATACAATAACAACATCCTGAAAAAAGGCAGGAAAGCGGTCAATATCAGATCTAATCAACGAAATCAATTCGGACAAGCGTATCACGCCCAAATCGTTGCCCCCGGCATGAAACACCAGCACCACTGGGGCCTGGGAGGTCCTTCCAATTTCGACAACTTGAGGCAACATTTCCGACCAACTCATCCCTCTGACTCCATGCCAGCGCAGCTCCGCCTCTTGAAAACCAAGCTGCAAACCTCCAGGCCGGATGGCAGCGCGCCGCGCCGCCCAATAGACGTACGAGTGGCCTAGAATCCAAACCACCGGATATGGACCTAAAATAGAGAACAAAGTTAATGACCCTTTTTTTTTTTTTTTTTTTTTTTTTTTTTATAAGTTATCAAAGAAAAAGAAACACCACAAACCGCAAAAAGGTAAAAACAAAGCTAAGCCGTGAGGAGACCCGGGCGTACGTAACGCCGATAACAATTAGACCGCCAGCGGCCAATACGCTTAATTTCCTCCTCAGTGAGGCCCGCCGCATCGGCCGCGGTAGCTGCCCCGATGCGAAAAGAGTGGGTGCCAAAATCCTCAGACGGAACCCCTAACGCGGAAAGACAGCGCTTAAACAACGATTCGAACTGGAACCTCGTAAAAAATGAGCCATCAGCATGAACTAAGAACTGGCTAGACAAGGGGCGAACCGCAACAAAACAACGCACTCTATCAACGGGGCATAAGGGGCCGTCTAAACGCGAAATAGTCAACCAAGTACCGTGCCCGTAGGGATCCGTCTTAGACCGTTTAACCCGAACACGAATGGAATCCGGCAACACCACCACATCGTCTGCAGCCAACCCACCCGCTGCGCGCCGAGACGGAGCGACTAATTCACCCACACGCAAGGCACCGAAAAAGGCTAAAACAAAAGCGCAACTCAACAACAACGCCTCAAACGGAGACGAACAAACCGACTCAGATATCCCGACCAGGCGACGCAACAGGAAAAACGAAATCGGTCGACGTTTATCAACCGGGCGGGCCGCCTTCTTCCAACCACGCAAAATCAACTGAAAAGCAAACTCTTTCGTCACATCCGGAAAACCCAACAACTTAAGCCCAAAGGCTACACCCGACAACCGTCTGGCCGCGGTAGCGGCCGACACAGCATCTGACCTCAAACGAGCCAAGTAAGCAAACGTTAAGTCCCTACAGCAGTCAGGATCTAACAATCTCTCCGGGGAACCAAAGGACAGCCACTCATTCCACGCCTTACCATGCGCTGACCACGTCGCCGGCGTTACAGAATCGTGTAATAACGGGCTCAAGACCGCAGAACCAGGTCCCACAGCAAAGGAGGGCACGGGCAGCCCACCAAATCCGCTCTCGGGTGCAGGTCTCTGAAGCGCTCCCACAGCCGGAATCACTGGGATCTGCGACGAAGCGACCAGGGGTGGAGGCAACGGAGCCACAACAGGAGGAGGTTCAGGAACCACAACAGCAGGCACGACTGGAACGCCCTGGGCGGAACCGTATTCTCTCCTCCCACTCCGCCTCCTGGAACTCCTGCTATAATGCGAACGCCGGGACCTACGGGAATCACGTGAGGAGGAGGACGAACGAGACTCCGACCGACGCCGGCTATAGCGAGACCCACGATGCCTCCGGCGACTTCGCGACCTAGAACGACTACGATACCGCCGAGACCGCCCAGAACGCATCGACACATCATCCTCCGGCCCAAAACTCCTGTAGGAGCGGGCCCCAGACCCCGGCGCATGACTAGACAGGGAACGGGAGTGACCAGGCGGCAAAACATGAGGAGTTCCAGGCACATACTCTAAATCAAAGAACTCCTCTTCGCTCTCCTGAAATAACACTGGGGAGGCTGCGGCCGGCAACGGAGCCAACGCAGACACAAGATCTAAAGCGCCAGCCGCCGTATCCTGGGCTGGTGCAGCACTGTCAACCCCCGCAGGGGTGGTAGATGCCCTCCCAAACCACCGCGCCAATCTACCCGGCGGCGGTGGGGGTGCCTCAGGAGGAACCGCAGCCGCAGCTGCACTAGGCCCCACAGGGGGCGCTACAACTAAGGCCTCTTGGGAGGCTTCCCTAGGGGGAGCACTCCTTAAAACATGCTGGGAGGAGGGCGGGGGGCCCATCGCCGGCCTAACCGAAGGGGCACTGCCACTGGAGACCGGTGGGGGGGATAGGGGAGGAGGGGGGGCGCCCCCCCCGCACTGGCTGCCATAACGGAGACCGGGGGGCGGCGCCCGCGAGCCCGGGTGCCCGCACCCCCAGACAGGGAAGCTGCGCGCCGCCCGGTGCGCGCAGGAGCCCGGGCGGCACGCGATACTGAGCGGGCGACCCCCCTGCTAGAGGGGGCCGCATCAGGGGACAGGCCTCACGCTGCGGCATCGGTGGAGCGGGAGGCAGGCTGGAGCCGCCGCTCGCAGTGAGCAGCGTCTCCAACCACGCCGTCCCCTCGTCCCTTACCCTCTGTTGCAGCAGCTCCATGAGCTGCTGTTGACGAGCCGTCGGGTCCATCGGCGCTGCAGGAAAACACGTCCTGCTCCGACGCTGGCGGGGATCCGAAAGGAAGTCCCCGCCCAGCGCCGGAAGTTACATAGGGCTCGAAACCCCGCCTCCTCCGAAAACCCCGCCCCGGACAGCAACAGCCGCCGGGAGGGGAAAAGAGAGGAGGGAGGGGGAGCCACACGCCCGGTCAAGACCCGGACAGCTTAGGCAGCCGTCCGGGTCACATGTTCCTTTGCAGTGGAGCAACTATGGCTGTATATGTCTCCACACACCTGAGAAGGTGGTCTCTCCCTAAGGATGGACGTTATCCCCACAATCTGGTCTCACAGCCTCTCACTTAAACCAAATCAGTTCTCTCTAGGCTGCGCTGATGAAGTCCAAAGAGACAGAAACGGCGCCGTCCGTAGCTGAGAAACTGATTTGGTTATAACCTCGCATCATGCAGCAAAGGCTTCTGGGAAGTCAGGCATGTTGTTTAGGGTGCTTTGGCAGCCTGTTTGACAGGATGGCGTTAATCCCGCTGGAACTGTAAGTGTACCTATCAGCAGCATTCTTATTTAGGCTGCATCCTATGATCCAGGAGTAAATGGTTCTTGGCTAGTATAACTGTTTAAGCTGGAGCACTGCAGAAGGAGTAAAAGAGACTTGATGCATCCAGGCACCCAGGGTCGGACTGGCCCGCCGGAGCACCGGGGAAGCCCCCGGTGGGCCCCGACTATACTGATGCTCCGATGGGGGGAGGGTTAACCCCTTGGATGCCGGGACGAGAGGAAGCTAGTCTATGCATCTGCATAGCTAGCTTCCTCTATAGACTGCAATACACGTGTATTGCAGTCTATAGTTAGTATAGAACCAGCGATCCTCTCTGATCACTGGTTCTAGTGTGCTTACAGCACAAATAAAAAAATATAAAAAAGGTTTTTTTTAAAAAAAAAAATAAAGTGTGTAAAACAAACAAAAAAACAAACATACCGTATTTTTCGGACTATAAGACGCACTGGACTATAAGACTAGGTTTTAGAGGAGGAAAATAGGGAAAAAAATTTTTGAAGCAAGAAATGGTAAAATATTTAATATATGGGAGTTGTAGTTTTGCAACAGCTGCATGGCCACATTGACAGGTGACCCTGCAGCTGTACGGGGATTCATAGAGTGTTTTTTTTTTGCGGGGCCAGAAGTACTTTTTAGTTATACCATTTTGGGGAATATCTATTGCTTAGATCACCTTGTATTGAAAAAAACCCGGTGGTTTATGACATATGATTTTCTACTTTTATATATATATATTCTAGGGACAGGAGGTGATTTAGAACTTTTATTTATTTCATATTTTTATTATATATTTTTAAAGCTTTTTTTTTTTTACTATTTTATTCCCCCCCGGGGGCTTGAACCTGCGGTCACTTGATTGCAAGTCCCATAGACGGCAATACAACTGTATTGCCGTCTATGGGATATTCTGTCTATTAGTATTACGGCTGGTCATAGACCCAGCCGCAATACTAGTATATAGCAGTGACAGGCCTGGGAGCCTCATTAGGCTCCCGGCTCTCACCCGAACAGGTCGGTTCCTGCGATATCGCCGCGCAGGAGCCGGCCTGCAACTTTACAGGTATGGGGCCGGTGGGGACCGGTCCCGGGGGAGAAGAGGCTGCTGATACTGACCCGGCATCCGCTGTACTAGAGAGGCACACCACCAATCTACCGCCATACCACCAATCTACTGCCACACCACCAAACTACCGCCATACCACCAAACTATCGCCACACCACCAAACTACTGCCACACCACCAAACTACCGCCATATCACCAAACTACATGCACACCACCAATCTACTGCCACACCACCAAACTACCTCCACACCACCAAACTACCGCCATACCACCAATCTACTGCCACACCACCAAACTACCTCCACACCACCAAACTACCGCCATACCACCAAACTACTGCCACACCACCAATCTACCGCCATACCACCAATCTACTGCCACACCACCAATCTACCGCCATACCACCAATCTACCGCCACACCACCAATCTACTGCCACACCACCAAACTACTTCCACACCACTAAACTACCGGCACACCACCAATCTACTGCCACACCACTAAACTACCGGCACACCACCAATCTACCGCCATACCACCAAACTACCGCCACACCACCAATCTACCGCCATACCACCAATCTACTGCCGCACCACCAAACTACTGCCACACCACTAAACTATCGCCACACCATCAAACTACTGCCACACCACCAAACTACCGCCATACCACCAAACTATCGCCACACCACCAAACTACTGCCACACCACCAAACTACCGCCATATCACCAAACTACATGCACACCACCAATCTACTGCCACACCACCAAACTACCTCCACACCACCAAACTACCGCCATACCACCAATCTACTGCCACACCACCAATCTACCGCCATACCACCAATCTACCGCCACACCACCAATCTACCGCCATACCACCAATCTACCGCCACACCACCAATCTACCGCCATACCACCAATCTACTGCCACACCACCAAACTACTTCCACACCACTAAACTATCGCCACACCATCAAACTACTGCCACACCACTAAACTACCGGCACACCACCAAACTAGCGCCACACCACCAAACTACCGCCACACCACCAATCTACCGCCACACCACCAATCTACCGCCACACCACCAAACTACCGCCACACCACCAAACTACTGCCACAGCACCAAACTACCGCCACACCACCAAACTATCGCCACACCACCAAACTACTGCCATACCACCAAACTACCGCCACACCACCAAACTACTGCCATACCACCAAACTACTGCCACACCATCAAACTTCTGCCATACCACCAAACTACTGCCATACCACCAAACTACTGCCACACCATCAAACTACCGCCACACCACCAAACTACCACCACACCATCAAACTACCGCCATACCACCAAACTACTGCCACAGCACCAAACTACCGCCACACCACCAAACTACCACCACACCATCAAACTACCGCCATACCACCAAACTACTGCCACAGCACCAAACTACCGCCACACCACCAAACTATCGCCACACCACCAAACTACTGCCATACCACCAAACTACCGCCACACCACCAAACTACTGCCATACCACCAAACTACTGCCACACCATCAAACTTCCGCTATACCACCAAACTACTGCCATACCACCAAACTACTGCCACACCATCAAACTACCGCCACACCACCAAACTACCGCCACACCATCAAACTACTGCCACACCATAAAACTACCGCCATACCACCAAACTACTGCCACACCACCAAACTACTGCCATTCCACCAAACTACTGCCACACCACTAAACTATCGCCACACCACCAAACTACTCCCACACCACCAAACTACTGCCATACCACCAAACTACTGCCATACCACCAAACTACTGCCACACCACTAAACTATCGCCACACCACCAAACTACTGCCATACCACTAAACTATCGCCACACCACCAAACTACTCCCACACCACCAAACTACTGCCATACCACCAAACTACTGCCATACCACCAAACTACTGCCACACCACTAAACTATCGCCACACCACCAAACTACTGTACTGCCATACCACCAACCTACTGCCACACCACCAAACTACCGCCACACCATCAAGCTACTGCCATACCACCAACCTACTGCCACACCATCAAACTACTGCAACACCATCAAACTACTGCCATACCACCAAACTACCGCCATACCACCAAACTACCGCCATACCACCAAACTACTGCCATACCACCAAACTACTGCCACACCATCAAACTACTGCCAGACCACCAAACTACCGCCATACCACCAAACTACCGCCATACCACCAAACTACTGCCATACCACCAAACTACTGCCACACCATCAAACTACCGCCATACCACCAAACTACTGCCACACCATCAAACTACCGCTTCACCGCTACATCACCATGATCCAGCTAAATGCACCGTATCACCACCATACCACTACATCACCATCACCCAACTACCTGCACCGTATCACCGCCACAAGACCAAACTACAGCCACATCACTACATCACAATCATGAAATTCTCTGCACTGTATCACCGAAACACCAAAGGCAAGAGAAACATCTTTGTATGGGTCGGAGGTTGGACACAGATATACAGAGGAGGACACAGGAACACCCCTGTGGGACACTAGTAAGGCTAGGAACCAAAGTGCTCTGGCAGGGAGTGGCCAATGAAGGAGACGGGGGAAGGATATTATAGGAGCACACACTGGCCCTTTACGATGCAGGAAGAGAGTTCTGCTGGGGGCCTCACAAAGTCCGCCATGTGCAGAAGGCTACGAAGCCCTGCCATAGGCAGAAGCCACCGCAGTACAGAGGTCCCCCAGTATAAGGTCACCTCCGCTCCAGCATCTGTGTGTCCAGCCACACCTCTATGACCTCCCTGCCACACCTCTATGACCTCCCTGCCACGCCTCTATGACCTCCATGCCACACCTCTATGACCTCCCTGCCACACCTCTATGACCTCCATGCCACACCTCTATGACCTCCCAGCCACGCCTCTATGACCTCCCAGCCACGCCTCTATGACCTCCATGCCACACCTCTATGACCTCCATGCCACACCTCTATGACCTTCATGCCACACCTCTATGACCTCCATGCCACACCTCTATGACCTCCATGCCACACCTCCATGACCTCCATGCCACACCTCTATGACCTCCATGCCACACCTCTATGACCTCCCTGCCACACCTCTATGACCTCCCTGCCACATCTATATGACCTCCCTGCCACACCTCTATGACCTCCATGCCACGCCTCTATGACCTCCATGCCACGCCTCTATGACCTCCATGCCACGCCTCTATGACCTCCATGCCACACCTCTATGACCTCCATGCCACACCTCTATGACCTCCCTGCCACACCTCTATGACCTCCCTGCCACATCTATATGACCTCCCTGCCACACCTCTATGACTTCCCTGCCACACCTCTATGACCTCCATGCCACACCTCTATGACCTCCATGCCACACCTCTATGACCTCCCTGCCACACCTCTATGACCTCCATGCCACACCTCTATGACCTCCCTGCCACACCTCTATGACCTCCCTGCCACACCTCTATGACCTCCCTGCCACACCTCTATGACCTCCATGCCACGCCTCTATGACCTCCATGCCACACCTCTATGACCTCCCTGCCACACCTCTATGACCTCCATGCCACACCTCTATGACCTCCCTGCCACACCTCTATGACCTCCATGCCACGCCTCTATGACCTCCATGCCACGCCTCTATGACCTCCATGCCACACCTCTATGACCTCCATGTCACACCTCTATGACCTCCCTGCCACACCTCTATGACCTCCCAGCCACACCTCTATGACCTCCATGCCACACCTCTATGACCTCCCAGCCACACCTCTATGACCTCCATGCCACACCTCTATGACCTCCATGCCACGCCTCTATGACCTCCATGCCACGCCTCTATGACCTCCCTGCCACACCTCTATGACCTCCCTGCCACACCTATATGACCTCCCAGCCACACCTCTATGACCTCCATACCACACCTCTATGACCTCCATGCCACGCCTCTATGACCTCCATGCCACACCTCTATGACCTCCCTGCCACACCTCTATGACCTCCTAGCCACACCTCTATGACCTCCATGCCACGCCTCTATGACCTCCCTGCCACACCTCTATGACCTCCCTGCCACACCTCTATGACCTCCCAGCCACACCTCTATGACCTCCATACCACGCCTCTATGACCTCCATGCCACGCCTCTATGACCTCCATGCCACACCTCTATGACCTCCCTGCCACACCTCTATGACCTCCTAGCCACACCTCTATGACCTCCATGCCACGCCTCTATGACCTCCCTGCCACGCCTCTATGACCTCCATGCCACACCTCTATGACCTCCCTGCCACACCTCTATGACCTCCCTGCCACATCTCTATGACCTCCCTGCCACACCTCTATGACCTCCCTGCCACACCTCTATGACCTCCCAGCCACACCTCTATGACCTCCATGCCACGCCTCTATGACCTCCATGCCACACCTCTATGACCTTCATGCCACACCTCTATGACCTCCATGCCACACCTCTATGACCTCCCTGCCACACCTCTATGACCTCCCTGCCACACCTCTATGACCTCCCAGCCACACCTCTATGACCTCCATGCCACACCTCTATGACCTCCCTGCCACGCCTCTATGACCTCCATGCCACACCTCTATGACCTCCATGCCACACCTCTATGACCTCCATGCCACACCTCTATGACCTCCCAGCCACACCTCTATGACCTCCCTGCTACACCTCTATGACCTCCCAGCCACACCTCTATGACCTCCATGCCACGCCTCTATGACCTCCCTGCCACGCCTCTATGACCTCCATGCCACACCTCTATGACCTCCATGCCATGCCTCTCGACCTCCATGCCACACCTCTATGACCTCCATGCCACACCTCTATGACCTCCCTGCCACACCTCTATGACCTCCCAGCCACACCTCTATGACCTCCATGCCACGCCTCTATGACCTCCCTGCCACGCCTCTATGACCTCCATGCCACACCTCTATGACCTCCATGCCACACCTCTATGATCTCCCAGCCACACCTCTATGACCTCCATGCCACACCTCTATGACCTCCATGCCACACCTCTATGACCTCCCTGCCACGCCTCTATGACCTCCCAGCCACGCCTCTATGACCTCCATGCCACACCTCTATGACCTCCCTGCCACACCTCTATGACCTCCCAGCCACACCTCTATGACCTCCATGCCACACCTCTATGACCTCCCTGCCACGCCTCTATGACCTCCATGCCACACCTCTATGACCTCCATGCCACACCTCTATGACCTCCATGCCACACCTCTATGACCTCCCAGCCACACCTCTATGACCTCCCTGCCACATCTATATGACCTCCCAGCCACACCTCTATGACCTCCATGCCACGCCTCTATGACCTCCATGCCACACCTCTGACCTCCATGCCACACCTCTATGACCTCCATGCCACACCTCTATGACCTCCCTTCCACACCTCTACGACCTCCCAGCCACACCTCTATGACCTCCATGCCACGCCTCTATGACCTCCCTGCCACACCTCTATGACCTCCATGCCACACCTCTATGACCTCCCTGCCACACCTCTATGACCTCCCTGCCACACCTCTATGACCTCCCTGCCACACCTCTATGACCTCCCTGCCACACCTCTATGACCTCCATGCCACGCCTCTATGACCTCCCTGCCACACCTCTATGACCTCCATGCCACACCTCTATGACCTCCATGCCACACCTCTATGACCTCCATGCCACACCTCTATGACCTCCCAGCCACACCTCTATGACCTCCATGCCACGCCTCTATGACCTCCCTGCCACGCCTCTATGACCTCCATGCCACACCTCTATGACCTCCATATCACACCTCTATGGTGGTGCGTCTGATGGCGAGGGGCCTTTGTGTAACTTCGCCGTCCGCTGGAGCGTCCTGTTAGGGCAATAAATACTGCGCCATATACGGTTTTCTATTCTCTTCTGTGTGCGGCCATAATCCCATCCCCCGTGAGGTTGAGCGCGCCCATCAGGAGATACCAAACCCTTACTATACGCTCTATAGGAGGCGCCGCACATCATCGATACACAAACCACTTTAACCCTTTCGCACCATTGCCGCCATTTTTCTTTTCTACCTTCTTGCTTTTTTGGGGGGGGGGCTTATTTTTTTTTTGCGTCCGTCCGTTTTTATTTTCTCTCCCTTCGCACTTGGGGGCTCGTTTTTTGCAGGACAAATCCTTCTTCATACTGAGCCATCTAATGTTCTGTACAAAGTCCTGGGAGTGGCGGGAGTTACAGAGAAGCTCCGCCTGCGCCATTTTGTAATTGGTTTTGTCTTTATGGCGGCCATTTCTGCTGATCGGTGCGATCACGGCGACTACACAGTTCTTGTTTTGTTTCATCAGCGTCTCGTCCAGAGCTGCGTCAGGCCGGGGTCATATCGGGGACAGAATCTGTCGCTGCGACCGTCAAACATGAGAGTTCCCATTGTAGTTGATGGCGTCTGTCGGGCGCCGCTGGCCTACGCTATTTTATCTGTATGTCCGTTGTTCTGGTCCCAGATGTGGAGAAGCCGGAGGGGCTTTACTTGTTCTCGCTATTCAGAACCGGACACAAGTCTAATGGGGCAACCAATCACAGAGCAGCTTTCATTTTTCAGTAGTAGAATATAAAATGAAAGCTGGCCTGTGATTGGTTGATATGAGCTGTGATTGGTGGCTATGGGCAGCACAGACAGCATCTCTTCTAGCCCTCCTCCTCCTGCCGGGCCCTGTTATCGGAGCCCCTCCCCCCCTGCCTCCTCCTGACCTCACCCCCGGCCATTGTCCATAGTCTCCGCTCTGTATATGACATCTGGCCTGTACAATACCGCCATCTAGTGTCCGGGTCCAGTAATTGCACTGCGCACATTCTGCCTGGAAACGTCTTCCATCCCCTTAATCCCCCCCAGATGCGGCCCTAACTCAGACTCCTACTTCTCTCTGTTGGATGAAGGGTTGTCATTAGCGATGGGCGGTGGGTACTCATCCATATCCGACCAGAAATTCCGGAAAGTTTTGTATTATAACAAAAATGTTGAGATTATTTTCAGGTGAAGCAACTCGGCCATGTGCCGGAGCAGCCGGAGGAGGCCTCTGAACCTTCCTGAGTCACTAGTGATGGTTCCATAGGGTGGTCAGCCATATGTAGGGCAGCATAACAGAGGCACTGTCTCCCTGTTTACATCTTGGGAGACAGATTTGCATATTCTTCCCAGACCAGGCGGAATGTGGTACAACAACAAAAGGGAAACCTCCTCCCACGGCTGTTAACCCCAACATACAATAAAAACTCTGACACGCACTTGGATGGTTAAATAGTGGGGGTCGGCCACAGCTTTATTAAACTATAAACATATCGGCAGGCCCTGCTATCCCCCTCCCCTTTACTCTTGGACCAAGCGCGTCACCAGAATGCCCCGCCACCGCCTGCGGTGTGCATGTGTATGATGTTCAACGGGTGACGCGCTCCATCTTCTACCACCGATGACCAGAAGGGGAAGGGAGGGGAAAGGCGCAAGGTCCCGCCAACATGCAAGCTGTGACACCTGAAAAAATACACCAGAATAAATAACAAGGCAAAGAAAAACGAAACCAATAAATAATAAACAACCGTAATAATACACAGAGAACCAACAACAGTGGGGAGGGCGGGAGGGAAACACGTCCTGCTCCGACGCTGGCGGGGATCCGAAAGGAAGTCCCCGCCCAGCGCCGGAAGTTACATAGGGCTCGAAACCCCGCCTCCTCCGAAAACCCCGCCCCGGACAGCAACAGCCGCCGGGAGGGGAAAAGAGAGGAGGGAGGGGGAGCCACACGCCCGGTCAAGACCCGGACAGCTTAGGCAGCCGTCCGGGTCACAGACCAGGCGGAATGTGGTACAACAACAAAAGGGAAACCTCCTCCCACGGCTGTTAACCCCAACATACAATAAAAACTCTGACACGCACTTGGATGGTTAAATAGTGGGGGTCGGCCACAGCTTTATTAAACTATAAACATATCGGCAGGCCCTGCTATCCCCCTCCCCTTTACTCTTGGACCAAGCGCGTCACCAGAATGCCCCGCCACCGCCTGCGGTGTGCATGTGTATGATGTTCAACGGGTGACGCGCTCCATCTTCTACCACCGATGACCAGAAGGGGAAGGGAGGGGAAAGGCGCAAGGTCCCGCCACCGGACCCCGACGTAAACCTACAAAGGGGTCCGACCCCCCTCCAAGAGCATGAAGAGCGCACGCTCAATGCCATCCTGAAGCCCAGACAAGAAAATGTCTAGGCCGATGTCAGACAGATGGACACCATCCCTCCGGAGCAGCGCCCTGTTATCACCCTCAAGCTGCCTGTGCCGAACCACGACTCCCGATCGGGAGCGCACGTGGCGCGAAACACGCAAATTGAGCAGGCGCCTTGCACGCTCCAAAGCTGCTGGGTCTCGAGCATCACGCCATCTGGCCCGGGGAACAATTTCGGACCATACAATAACAACATCCTGAAAAAAGGCAGGAAAGCGGTCAATATCAGATCTAATCAACGAAATCAATTCGGACAAGCGTATCACGCCCAAATCGTTGCCCCCGGCATGAAACACCAGCACCACTGGGGCCTGGGAGGTCCTTCCAATTTCGACAACTTGAGGCAACATTTCCGACCAACTCATCCCTCTGACTCCATGCCAGCGCAGCTCCGCCTCTTGAAAACCAAGCTGCAAACCTCCAGGCCGGATGGCAGCGCGCCGCGCCGCCCAATAGACGTACGAGTGGCCTAGAATCCAAACCACCGGATATGGACCTAAAATAGAGAACAAAGTTAATGACCCTTTTTTTTTTTTTTTTTTTTTTTTTTTTTATAAGTTATCAAAGAAAAAGAAACACCACAAACCGCAAAAAGGTAAAAACAAAGCTAAGCCGTGAGGAGACCCGGGCGTACGTAACGCCGATAACAATTAGACCGCCAGCGGCCAATACGCTTAATTTCCTCCTCAGTGAGGCCCGCCGCATCGGCCGCGGTAGCTGCCCCGATGCGAAAAGAGTGGGTGCCAAAATCCTCAGACGGAACCCCTAACGCGGAAAGACAGCGCTTAAACAACGATTCGAACTGGAACCTCGTAAAAAATGAGCCATCAGCATGAACTAAGAACTGGCTAGACAAGGGGCGAACCGCAACAAAACAACGCACTCTATCAACGGGGCATAAGGGGCCGTCTAAACGCGAAATAGTCAACCAAGTACCTTGCCCGTAGGGATCCGTCTTAGACCGTTTAACCCGAACACGAATGGAATCCGGCAACACCACCACATCGTCTGCAGCCAACCCACCCGCTGCGCGCCGAGACGGAGCGACTAATTCACCCACACGCAAGGCACCGAAAAAGGCTAAAACAAAAGCGCAACTCAACAACAACGCCTCAAACGGAGACGAACAAACCGACTCAGATATCCCGACCAGGCGACGCAACAGGAAAAACGAAATCGGTCGACGTTTATCAACCGGGCGGGCCGCCTTCTTCCAACCACGCAAAATCAACTGAAAAGCAAACTCTTTCGTCACATCCGGAAAACCCAACAACTTAAGCCCAAAGGCTACACCCGACAACCGTCTGGCCGCGGTAGCGGCCGACACAGCATCTGACCTCAAACGAGCCAAGTAAGCAAACGTTAAGTCCCTACAGCAGTCAGGATCTAACAATCTCTCCGGGGAACCAAAGGACAGCCACTCATTCCACGCCTTACCATGCGCTGACCACGTCGCCGGCGTTACAGAATCGTGTAATAACGGGCTCAAGACCGCAGAACCAGGTCCCACAGCAAAGGAGGGCACGGGCAGCCCACCAAATCCGCTCTCGGGTGCAGGTCTCTGAAGCGCTCCCACAGCCGGAATCACTGGGATCTGCGACGAAGCGACCAGGGGTGGAGGCAACGGAGCCACAACAGGAGGAGGTTCAGGAACCACAACAGCAGGCACGACTGGAACGCCCTGGGCGGAACCGTATTCTCTCCTCCCACTCCGCCTCCTGGAACTCCTGCTATAATGCGAACGCCGGGACCTACGGGAATCACGTGAGGAGGAGGACGAACGAGACTCCGACCGACGCCGGCTATAGCGAGACCCACGATGCCTCCGGCGACTTCGCGACCTAGAACGACTACGATACCGCCGAGACCGCCCAGAACGCATCGACACATCATCCTCCGGCCCAAAACTCCTGTAGGAGCGGGCCCCAGACCCCGGCGCATGACTAGACAGGGAACGGGAGTGACCAGGCGGCAAAACATGAGGAGTTCCAGGCACATACTCTAAATCAAAGAACTCCTCTTCGCTCTCCTGAAATAACACTGGGGAGGCTGCGGCCGGCAACGGAGCCAACGCAGACACAAGATCTAAAGCGCCAGCCGCCGTATCCTGGGCTGGTGCAGCACTGTCAACCCCCGCAGGGGTGGTAGATGCCCTCCCAAACCACCGCGCCAATCTACCCGGCGGCGGTGGGGGTGCCTCAGGAGGAACCGCAGCCGCAGCTGCACTAGGCCCCACAGGGGGCGCTACAACTAAGGCCTCTTGGGAGGCTTCCCTAGGGGGAGCACTCCTTAAAACATGCTGGGAGGAGGGCGGGGGGCCCATCGCCGGCCTAACCGAAGGGGCACTGCCACTGGAGACCGGTGGGGGGGATAGGGGAGGAGGGGGGGCGCCCCCCCCGCACTGGCTGCCATAACGGAGACCGGGGGGCGGCGCCCGCGAGCCCGGGTGCCCGCACCCCCAGACAGGGAAGCTGCGCGCCGCCCGGTGCGCGCAGGAGCCCGGGCGGCACGCGATACTGAGCGGGCGACCCCCCTGCTAGAGGGGGCCGCATCAGGGGACAGGCCTCACGCTGCGGCATCGGTGGAGCGGGAGGCAGGCTGGAGCCGCCGCTCGCAGTGAGCAGCGTCTCCAACCACGCCGTCCCCTCGTCCCTTACCCTCTGTTGCAGCAGCTCCATGAGCTGCTGTTGACGAGCCGTCGGGTCCATCGGCGCTGCAGGAAAACACGTCCTGCTCCGACGCTGGCGGGGATCCGAAAGGAAGTCCCCGCCCAGCGCCGGAAGTTACATAGGGCTCGAAACCCCGCCTCCTCCGAAAACCCCGCCCCGGACAGCAACAGCCGCCGGGAGGGGAAAAGAGAGGAGGGAGGGGGAGCCACACGCCCGGTCAAGACCCGGACAGCTTAGGCAGCCGTCCGGGTCACATGTTCCTTTGCAGTGGAGCAACTATGGCTGTATATGTCTCCACACACCTGAGAAGGTGGTCTCTCCCTAAGGATGGACGTTATCCCCACAATCTGGTCTCACAGCCTCTCACTTAAACCAAATCAGTTCTCTCTAGGCTGCGCTGATGAAGTCCAAAGAGACAGAAACGGCGCCGTCCGTAGCTGAGAAACTGATTTGGTTATAACCTCGCATCATGCAGCAAAGGCTTCTGGGAAGTCAGGCATGTTGTTTAGGGTGCTTTGGCAGCCTGTTTGACAGGATGGCGTTAATCCCGCTGGAACTGTAAGTGTACCTATCAGCAGCATTCTTATTTAGGCTGCATCCTATGATCCAGGAGTAAATGGTTCTTGGCTAGTATAACTGTTTAAGCTGGAGCACTGCAGAAGGAGTAAAAGAGACTTGATGCATCCAGGCACCCAGGGTCGGACTGGCCCGCCGGAGCACCGGGGAAGCCCCCGGTGGGCCCCGACTATACTGATGCTCCGATGGGGGGAGGGTTAACCCCTTGGATGCCGGGACGAGAGGAAGCTAGTCTATGCATCTGCATAGCTAGCTTCCTCTATAGACTGCAATACACGTGTATTGCAGTCTATAGTTAGTATAGAACCAGCGATCCTCTCTGATCACTGGTTCTAGTGTGCTTACAGCACAAATAAAAAAATATAAAAAAGGTTTTTTTTAAAAAAAAAAAATAAAGTGTGTAAAACAAACAAAAAAACAAACATACCGTATTTTTCGGACTATAAGACGCACTGGACTATAAGACTAGGTTTTAGAGGAGGAAAATAGGGAAAAAAATTTTTGAAGCAAGAAATGGTAAAATATTTAATATATGGGAGTTGTAGTTTTGCAACAGCTGCATGGCCACATTGACAGGTGACCCTGCAGCTGTACGGGGATTCATAGAGTGTTTTTTTTTTGCGGGGCCAGAAGTACTTTTTAGTTATACCATTTTGGGGAATATCTATTGCTTAGATCACCTTGTATTGAAAAAAACCCGGTGGTTTATGACATATGATTTTCTACTTTTATATATATATATTCTAGGGACAGGAGGTGATTTAGAACTTTTATTTATTTCATATTTTTATTATATATTTTTAAAGCTTTTTTTTTTTTACTATTTTATTCCCCCCCGGGGGCTTGAACCTGCGGTCACTTGATTGCAAGTCCCATAGACGGCAATACAACTGTATTGCCGTCTATGGGATATTCTGTATATTAGTATTACGGCTGGTCATAGACCCAGCCGCAATACTAGTATATAGCAGTGACAGGCCTGGGAGCCTCATTAGGCTCCCGGCTCTCACCCGAACAGGTCGGTTCCTGCGATATCGCCGCGCAGGAGCCGGCCTGCAACTTTACAGGTATGGGGCCGGTGGGGACCGGTCCCGGGGGAGAAGAGGCTGCTGATACTGACCCGGCATCCGCTGTACTAGAGAGGCACACCACCAATCTACCGCCATACCACCAATCTACTCCCACACCACCAAACTACCGCCATACCACCAAACTATCGCCACACCACCAAACTACTGCCACACCACCAAACTACCGCCATATCACCAAACTACATGCACACCACCAATCTACTGCCACACCACCAAACTACCTCCACACCACCAAACTACCGCCATACCACCAATCTACTGCCACACCACCAAACTACCTCCACACCACCAAACTACCGCCATACCACCAAACTACTGCCACACCACCAATCTACCGCCATACCACCAATCTACTGCCACACCACCAATCTACCGCCATACCACCAATCTACCGCCACACCACCAATCTACTGCCACACCACCAAACTACTTCCACACCACTAAACTACCGGCACACCACCAATCTACTGCCACACCACTAAACTACCGGCACACCACCAATCTACCGCCATACCACCAAACTACCGCCACACCACCAATCTACCGCCATACCACCAATCTACTGCCGCACCACCAAACTACTGCCACACCACTAAACTATCGCCACACCATCAAACTACTGCCACACCACCAAACTACCGCCATACCACCAAACTATCGCCACACCACCAAACTACTGCCACACCACCAAACTACCGCCATATCACCAAACTACATGCACACCACCAATCTACTGCCACACCACCAAACTACCTCCACACCACCAAACTACCGCCATACCACCAATCTACTGCCACACCACCAATCTACCGCCATACCACCAATCTACCGCCACACCACCAATCTACCGCCATACCACCAATCTACCGCCACACCACCAATCTACCGCCATACCACCAATCTACTGCCACACCACCAAACTACTTCCACACCACTAAACTATCGCCACACCATCAAACTACTGCCACACCACTAAACTACCGGCACACCACCAAACTAGCGCCACACCACCAAACTACCGCCACACCACCAATCTACCGCCACACCACCAATCTACCGCCACACCACCAAACTACCGCCACACCACCAAACTACTGCCACAGCACCAAACTACCGCCACACCACCAAACTATCGCCACACCACCAAACTACTGCCATACCACCAAACTACCGCCACACCACCAAACTACTGCCATACCACCAAACTACTGCCACACCATCAAACTTCTGCCATACCACCAAACTACTGCCATACCACCAAACTACTGCCACACCATCAAACTACCGCCACACCACCAAACTACCGCCACACCATCAAACTACCGCCATACCACCAAACTACTGCCACAGCACCAAACTACCGCCACACCACCAAACTATCGCCACACCACCAAACTACTGCCATACCACCAAACTACCGCCACACCACCAAACTACTGCCATACCACCAAACTACTGCCACACCATCAAACTTCCGCTATACCACCAAACTACTGCCATACCACCAAACTACTGCCACACCATCAAACTACCGCCACACCACCAAACTACCGCCACACCATCAAACTACTGCCACACCATAAAACTACCGCCATACCACCAAACTACTGCCACACCACCAAACTACTGCCATTCCACCAAACTACTGCCACACCACTAAACTATCGCCACACCACCAAACTACTCCCACACCACCAAACTACTGCCATACCACCAAACTACTGCCATACCACCAAACTACTGCCACACCACTAAACTATCGCCACACCACCAAACTACTGCCATACCACTAAACTATCGCCACACCACCAAACTACTCCCACACCACCAAACTACTGCCATACCACCAAACTACTGCCATACCACCAAACTACTGCCACACCACTAAACTATCGCCACACCACCAAACTACTGTACTGCCATACCACCAACCTACTGCCACACCACCAAACTACCGCCACACCATCAAGCTACTGCCATACCACCAACCTACTGCCACACCATCAAACTACTGCAACACCATCAAACTACTGCCATACCACCAAACTACCGCCATACCACCAAACTACCGCCATACCACCAAACTACTGCCATACCACCAAACTACTGCCACACCATCAAACTACTGCCAGACCACCAAACTACCGCCATACCACCAAACTACCGCCATACCACCAAACTACTGCCATACCACCAAACTACTGCCACACCATCAAACTACCGCCATACCACCAAACTACTGCCACACCATCAAACTACCGCTTCACCGCTACATCACCATGATCCAGCTAAATGCACCGTATCACCACCATACCACTACATCACCATCACCCAACTACCTGCACCGTATCACCGCCACAAGACCAAACTACAGCCACATCACTACATCACAATCATGAAATTCTCTGCACTGTATCACCGAAACACCAAAGGCAAGAGAAACATCTTTGTATGGGTCGGAGGTTGGACACAGATATACAGAGGAGGACACAGGAACACCCCTGTGGGACACTAGTAAGGCTAGGAACCAAAGTGCTCTGGCAGGGAGTGGCCAATGAAGGAGACGGGGGAAGGATATTATAGGAGCACACACTGGCCCTTTACGATGCAGGAAGAGAGTTCTGCTGGGGGCCTCACAAAGTCCGCCATGTGCAGAAGGCTACGAAGCCCTGCCATAGGCAGAAGCCACCGCAGTACAGAGGTCCCCCAGTATAAGGTCACCTCCGCTCCAGCATCTGTGTGTCCAGCCACACCTCTATGACCTCCCTGCCACACCTCTATGACCTCCCTGCCACGCCTCTATGACCTCCATGCCACACCTCTATGACCTCCCTGCCACACCTCTATGACCTCCATGCCACACCTCTATGACCTCCCAGCCACGCCTCTATGACCTCCCAGCCACGCCTCTATGACCTCCATGCCACACCTCTATGACCTCCATGCCACACCTCTATGACCTTCATGCCACACCTCTATGACCTCCATGCCACACCTCTATGACCTCCATGCCACACCTCCATGACCTCCATGCCACACCTCTATGACCTCCATGCCACACCTCTATGACCTCCCTGCCACACCTCTATGACCTCCCTGCCACATCTATATGACCTCCCTGCCACACCTCTATGACCTCCCTGCCACACCTCTATGACCTCCCTGCCACACCTCTATGACCTCCATGCCACGCCTCTATGACCTCCATGCCACACCTCTATGACCTCCCTGCCACACCTCTATGACCTCCATGCCACACCTCTATGACCTCCCTGCCACACCTCTATGACCTCCATGCCACGCCTCTATGACCTCCATGCCACGCCTCTATGACCTCCATGCCACACCTCTATGACCTCCATGCCACACCTCTATGACCTCCCTGCCACACCTCTATGACCTCCCAGCCACACCTCTATGACCTCCATGCCACACCTCTATGACCTCCCAGCCACACCTCTATGACCTCCATGCCACACCTCTATGACCTCCATGCCACGCCTCTATGACCTCCATGCCACGCCTCTATGACCTCCCTGCCACACCTCTATGACCTCCCTGCCACACCTATATGACCTCCCAGCCACACCTCTATGACCTCCATACCACACCTCTATGACCTCCATGCCACGCCTCTATGACCTCCATGCCACACCTCTATGACCTCCCTGCCACACCTCTATGACCTCCTAGCCACACCTCTATGACCTCCATGCCACGCCTCTATGACCTCCCTGCCACACCTCTATGACCTCCCTGCCACACCTCTATGACCTCCCAGCCACACCTCTATGACCTCCATACCACACCTCTATGACCTCCATGCCACGCCTCTATGACCTCCATGCCACACCTCTATGACCTCCCTGCCACACCTCTATGACCTCCTAGCCACACCTCTATGACCTCCATGCCACACCTCTATGACCTCCCTGCCACGCCTCTATGACCTCCATGCCACACCTCTATGACCTCCCTGCCACACCTCTATGACCTCCCTGCCACATCTCTATGACCTCCCTGCCACACCTCTATGACCTCCCTGCCACACCTCTATGACCTCCCAGCCACACCTCTATGACCTCCATGCCACGCCTCTATGACCTCCATGCCACACCTCTATGACCTTCATGCCACACCTCTATGACCTCCATGCCACACCTCTATGACCTCCCTGCCACACCTCTATGACCTCCCTGCCACACCTCTATGACCTCCCAGCCACACCTCTATGACCTCCATGCCACACCTCTATGACCTCCCTGCCACGCCTCTATGACCTCCATGCCACACCTCTATGACCTCCATGCCACACCTCTATGACCTCCATGCCACACCTCTATGACCTCCCAGCCACACCTCTATGACCTCCCTGCTACACCTCTATGACCTCCCAGCCACACCTCTATGACCTCCATGCCACGCCTCTATGACCTCCCTGCCACGCCTCTATGACCTCCATGCCACACCTCTATGACCTCCATGCCATGCCTCTCGACCTCCATGCCACACCTCTATGACCTCCATGCCACACCTCTATGACCTCCCTGCCACACCTCTATGACCTCCCAGCCACACCTCTATGACCTCCATGCCACGCCTCTATGACCTCCCTGCCACGCCTCTATGACCTCCATGCCACACCTCTATGACCTCCATGCCACACCTCTATGATCTCCCAGCCACACCTCTATGACCTCCATGCCACACCTCTATGACCTCCATGCCACACCTCTATGACCTCCCTGCCACGCCTCTATGACCTCCCAGCCACGCCTCTATGACCTCCATGCCACACCTCTATGACCTCCCTGCCACACCTCTATGACCTCCCAGCCACACCTCTATGACCTCCATGCCACACCTCTATGACCTCCCTGCCACGCCTCTATGACCTCCATGCCACACCTCTATGACCTCCATGCCACACCTCTATGACCTCCATGCCACACCTCTATGACCTCCCAGCCACACCTCTATGACCTCCATGCCACGCCTCTATGACCTCCCTGCCACGCCTCTATGACCTCCATGCCACACCTCTATGACCTCCATGCCACACCTCTATGACCTCCATGCCACACCTCTATGACCTCCATATCACACCTCTATGGTGGTGCGTCTGATGGCGAGGGGCCTTTGTGTAACTTCGCCGTCCGCTGGAGCGTCCTGTTAGGGCAATAAATACCGCGCCATATACGGTTTTCTATTCTCTTCTGTGTGCGGCCATAATCCCATCCCCCGTGAGGTTGAGCGCGCCCATCAGGAGATACCAAACCCTTACTATACGCTCTATAGGAGGCGCCGCACATCATCGATACACAAACCACTTTAACCCTTTCGCACCATTGCCGCCATTTTTCTTTTCTACCTTCTTGCTTTTTTGGGGGGGGGGCTTATTTTTTTTTTGCGTCCGTCCGTTTTTATTTTCTCTCCCTTCGCACTTGGGGGCTCGTTTTTTGCAGGACAAATCCTTCTTCATACTGAGCCATCTAATGTTCTGTACAAAGTCCTGGGAGTGGCGGGAGTTACAGAGAAGCTCCGCCTGCGCCATTTTGTAATTGGTTTTGTCTTTATGGCGGCCATTTCTGCTGATCGGTGCGATCACGGCGACTACACAGTTCTTGTTTTGTTTCATCAGCGTCTCGTCCAGAGCTGCGTCAGGCCGGGGTCATATCGGGGACAGAATCTGTCGCTGCGACCGTCAAACATGAGAGTTCCCATTGTAGTTGATGGCGTCTGTCGGGCGCCGCTGGCCTACGCTATTTTATCTGTATGTCCGTTGTTCTGGTCCCAGATGTGGAGAAGCCGGAGGGGCTTTACTTGTTCTCGCTATTCAGAACCGGACACAAGTCTAATGGGGCAACCAATCACAGAGCAGCTTTCATTTTTCAGTAGTAGAATATAAAATGAAAGCTGGCCTGTGATTGGTTGATATGAGCTGTGATTGGTGGCTATGGGCAGCACAGACAGCATCTCTTCTAGCCCTCCTCCTCCTGCCGGGCCCTGTTATCGGAGCCCCTCCCCCCCTGCCTCCTCCTGACCTCACCCCCGGCCATTGTCCATAGTCTCCTCTCTGTATATGACATCTGGCCTGTACAATACCGCCATCTAGTGTCCGGGTCCAGTAATTGCACTGCGCACATTCTGCCTGGAAACGTCTTCCATCCCCTTAATCCCCCCCAGATGCGGCCCTAACTCAGACTCCTACTTCTCTCTGTTGGATGAAGGGTTGTCATTAGCGATGGGCGGTGGGTACTCATCCATATCCGACCAGAAATTCCGGAAAGTTTTGTATTATAACAAAAATGTTGAGATTATTTTCAGGTGAAGCAACTCGGCCATGTGCCGGAGCAGCCGGAGGAGGCCTCTGAACCTTCCTGAGTCACTAGTGATGGTTCCATAGGGTGGTCAGCCATATGTAGGGCAGCATAACAGAGGCACTGTCTCCCTGTTTACATCTTGGGAGACAGATTTGCATATTCTTCCCATGTTCCTTTGCAGTGGAGCAACTATGGCTGTATATGTCTCCACACACCTGAGAAGGTGGTCTCTCCCTAAGGATGGACGTTATCCCCACAATCTGGTCTCACAGCCTCTCACTTAAACCAAATCAGTTCTCTCTAGGCTGCGCTGATGAAGTCCAAAGAGACAGAAACGGCGCCGTCCGTAGCTGAGAAACTGATTTGGTTATAACCTCGCATCATGCAGCAAAGGCTTCTGGGAAGTCAGGCATGTTGTTTAGGGTGCTTTGGCAGCCTGTTTGACAGGATGGCGTTAATCCCGCTGGAACTGTAAGTGTACCTATCAGCAGCATTCTTATTTAGGCTGCATCCTATGATCCAGGAGTAAATGGTTCTTGGCTAGTATAACTGTTTAAGCTGGAGCACTGCAGAAGGAGTAAAAGAGACTTGATGCATCCAGGCACCCAGGGTCGGACTGGCCCGCCGGAGCACCGGGGAAGCCCCCGGTGGGCCCCGACTATACTGATGCTCCGATGGGGGGAGGGTTAACCCCTTGGATGCCGGGACGAGAGGAAGCTAGTCTATGCATCTGCATAGCTAGCTTCCTCTATAGACTGCAATACACGTGTATTGCAGTCTATAGTTAGTATAGAACCAGCGATCCTCTCTGATCACTGGTTCTAGTGTGCTTACAGCACAAATAAAAAAATATAAAAAAGGTTTTTTTAAAAAAAATAATAAAGTGTGTAAAACAAACAAAAAAACAAACATACCGTATTTTTCGGACTATAAGACGCACTGGACTATAAGACTAGGTTTTAGAGGAGGAAAATAGGGAAAAAAATTTTTGAAGCAAGAAATGGTAAAATATTTAATATATGGGAGTTGTAGTTTTGCAACAGCTGCATGGCCACATTGACAGGTGACCCTGCAGCTGTACGGGGATTCATAGAGTGTTTTTTTTTTGCGGGGCCAGAAGTACTTTTTAGTTATACCATTTTGGGGAATATCTATTGCTTAGATCACCTTGTATTGAAAAAAACCCGGTGGTTTATGACATATGATTTTCTACTTTTATATATATATATTCTAGGGACAGGAGGTGATTTAGAACTTTTATTTATTTCATATTTTTATTATATATTTTTAAAGCTTTTTTTTTTTTACTATTTTATTCCCCCCCGGGGGCTTGAACCTGCGGTCACTTGATTGCAAGTCCCATAGACGGCAATACAACTGTATTGCCGTCTATGGGATATTCTGTATATTAGTATTACGGCTGGTCATAGACCCAGCCGCAATACTAGTATATAGCAGTGACAGGCCTGGGAGCCTCATTAGGCTCCCGGCTCTCACCCGAACAGGTCGGTTCCTGCGATATCGCCGCGCAGGAGCCGGCCTGCAACTTTACAGGTATGGGGCCGGTGGGGACCGGCCCCGGGGGAGAAGAGGCTGCTGATACTGACCCGGCATCCGCTGTACTAGAGAGGCGGATGCCAGGGAGGGATAGACGCCGGGGCCTGAGACATCGCTGCCCTGCCCTGTATGAAGCCAGCGGCGGGGGGATGGAGGAGCAGAATAGCATCACTCCTCCCGCTGCTGCCTTCATGCAGGACGTTGGAGCGCAGCGATGTCTCAGGCCCCGGCACCTGTGCCGGCGTCTATCACTTGCCGGCTTCCGCCTCTCTATTACGGCGGGTGCCAGGCGCCACATTCAGACTATAAGACGCACCCTTCTTTTCCCCCCGAATTTTGGGGAACAAAAAAGTGCGTCTTATAGTCCGAAAATTACGGTAGTTACATTTCTTGTAAATCTGGAAAATCGCTGTTACACTTGTAAGCCTTGTAACGTCCAAAATAAATTTAAAATACAATCAAAAGATGATGCCAATATAAAGCAGAGATATGGGAGATAATATTTATTACTATATTTGGGTGGTATAACTATCTGCATGAAAAGCAGAGAATTTCACATTTTGAAAATTGCAATTTTTTTCCAAATTTCCATCAAATTTCATATTTTTTAATAAGTAAATACAAAAATATTGATTAGTGTTTACCACTAACATGAAGTATAATGTGTTACGAGAAAACAATCTCAAAATCACTTGTGTAAGTTAAAGCGTCTCAAAGTTATTGCCATTTAAAGTGACATGTCAATTTCGAAAAAATAGGCCTGGTCCTTAACATAATTTTGGGCTGTGTCCTTAACGGGTTAAGCCCCACAGTCTATTGTGCCACTGTGGGGCATAATATAGGCTGCAGGGGCTGCTGTGAGATATATATATATATATATATATATATATATATATATATATATATATATATTATACTGTGTATATATCTATAGGGGTTGGATGTGTGGAGAAGTGAGGAGTCAGACATGTCTGTGTTTCAAACTTTACAGAGTCAAGTCACAGCTGGAAGAAGTGGTCATGGCGGTCCAAAGGGAAATGTGGGAAGACGTCTCCTGTGAGTATTACTGCACAAAATATCACATTGCATTGTATTTATTGTAATGTTGTAATTTATTGTAATGGTACTGCCAGCACCCCCAATCCCCCCGCTGTCTGAGGTGGACAATCGAGAGATGCCCCCAAATCTTTCAATTACTACAACTCCCAGCAGCTCCAGATGCCCTGTTGATGAGAGTTGTAGTTCACCCACCCCATAGATGCTGGTTGTTATGCTGGTGCCCTTTTCTAGAGCTCCAGCATAACAATATCCAAGTTTCAGAAACCGCTGAGGACTTAAGGTATGTTCACACATCAGTATGCCATCCGTCCGTTTGAATTCAGTTTGACACTTCAGAACAGACTGATACACATACTGATCTCTACTCTGGTTACAATTGCTACTTGTAATCCCCTTATTTGTCCTCTAGGGGAAGGAGAACGTTTGCTATCAGCATAAAAAGGTGTCAGTATACAATCAGTATGTGCATCAGTCCGGTGTCTGTATACAATCAGTATGTGCATCAGTCCGGTGTCAGTATACAATCAGTATGTGCATCAGTCCGGTGTCTGTATACAATCAGTATGTGCATCAGTCCGGTGTCAGTATACAATCAGTATGTGCATCAGTCCGGTGTCTGTATACAATCAGTATGTGCATCAGTCCGGTGTCAGTATACAATCAGTATGTGCCTCAGTCCGGTGTCCGTATACAATCAGTATGTGCATCAGTCCGGTGTCAGTATACAATCAGTATGTGCATCAGTCCGGTGTCAGTATACAATCAGTATGTGCATCAGTCCGGTGTCAGTATACAATCAGTATGTGCCTCAGTCCGGTGTCAGTATACAATCAGTATGTGCATCAGTCCGGTGTCAGTATACAATCAGTATGTGCATCAGTCCGGTGTCAGTATACAATCAGTATGTGCATCAGTCCGGTGTCAGTATACAATCAGTATGTGCATCAGTCCGGTGTCAGTATACAATCAGTATGTGCATCAGTCCGGTGTCCGTATACAATCAGTATGTGCATCAGTCCGGTGTCAGTATACAATCAGTATGTGCCTCAGTCCGTTTGGAAGTGTCAAACTGAATTCAAACGGACGGATGGCATACTGATGTGTGAACATACCCTTATCTGCCTGAAAATGGCTGACACCTGGCGGACTTCATTATGTTAATGAGGTCTGCCACTGTCTGTGTGTAACCGCCATTTTGATAGTCCACCTCTCCGTCATTTTGGTCCCATTGTGGACCTGTATGACGGAGAGCTTGCCGCTGTTGTGAACCTAGCATAAGGCTATGGCTACACTATAACTTCCGCCATACAACCAAAGATGTGTCGCCCTGTGATTCTTTCACTCATGTTAGTGAATGGAGTCACATTGCAACCTGAGGGACCCAATGCGACTCCATTCACTAATGTGAAAGAGTCCCAAAGGGACACTGCGATCTTTGGTTGCATGAAGGAAGTAGTAGTGTAGCCATAGCTGTTTTGCACACTGTATTGTGCGTGAAAATGCACTTTAAACGTGTATAATGGCAAAAACTGGAGGGGCGATATTACATATGGCAGTAGGGTGGGCCCCTGGAAATAATCCCACTGGTGGGCCCTAGGCACCCCAGTCCGACCCTGCAGGCCCCTGCCGTCCTATTGTAAGGGATAGAGCCTGCTGCTGCTGATAGATGATTGTAGCCAGTACTGGATTTTCTGCAGTGTACTAAACCTGCACTAAGGAATATTCCCCTGCTAGGAGTTAAAGGAGCATTGTTCATTTCTGACATATCTCATGTGCACCAACGAACGAAGATTCTTTCCAGAACCGCGGCAACAGGCCTTGTACTAAGACTGAGCTCTGTGATTGTTATACATTGTCCAAGGGCAGCGCCATATAGACCTGCCATGTTCTAGATAGGTTTATCGCTTACAGTGCCACCTCTTACTGATGCTGTGAATGTTATTACATATTGGACTTCACCATTACTCTTATTAAGTTCCATATAAAGGTTTCTCTGTTTATACCACAATCCTCTCTGGCGTGTTGGTGTGGGCGGGACTTTCCCTTGTCAAGCCCCGGACAGAGATCTGAAGAAAGGTACTGTCACCCCGGAAGCAGCAGAATATCACCGACAAGGGTGGAGGCACTGCGCTAAGCAAGGTAGAACGGCAACTCATACTTACCCGAACGCCCCGCTACCCGGGGGTGTGGCCAAAGGGGGCGTTACATCATGAAAAATTTTTTTAGGGGGAAGAGGATGAGGGATGGAGTGTCATAAAAATTTGAGGCTACGCCCATTTTAGTGCAAAACCATGACCTCTTTTGTAGGCTTCTGTCACACACAGTGTACCCTATGGTGACTGTTCTGGTATTTGATTGTAGATTGCACCATATTACAGGGTATATTCTGCAGCCTATAGTGACAGGCCAAGTTTTTAGAATCCGCACCCAAGGTTGATGCGCTGCAGATTTTTGTGCATTTGTTTCAGTTACATTGACTTTGCTGCTAGTGCCTTGTACCCATTTAGTTATTTTGTACCATCATTCTCCACAGCACTTTGCAGAAATATTGTCCACATTGTACCAAGTAAAGGTCACAACCTAAATTTTCTATCAGTATGTATTAGGAGTGTGGGAGGAAACCCACCAAACACGGGGAGAGACACAACCTCCATGGAGATGCTCTGCAAGGCTCTAATGCTAAGCACTGGGCCCCCAGGATACCCAACAGTGACCACCATCTGTCCTCTGATGGATGTGTATAACAGGTGTGGATCAACAACGCCATGATCCTTCCCTCCTCCAGGACCTCGTGATCTAGATCAGCACCAATCAATGCAATGATTTACAGCGGGTACGGAAAGTCTCCCGACCCCTTTGCATTTCCCCCTTGTTGTCTCCTTGCCGCCATGTTATGTCTCAGTAATGGACACTCCGCCCCATCTCATCAGAAAAAAAACAGAAATGTTGATATTTTAGCAAATTTATTAAAAAAGAAAACCTGAAATCTCCCCCAGCGATAAGTATTCGGCCCCTTTGGCTCAGTATTGGGTATTTGCCCCTTTTGAGGTCGTACAGCCCGGAGTCTTCTTGATACAAGGTTTTCCCATCTGGATTTGGGGATCCTCAGCCAGTCTCCTTGCAGATCCTCTCCAGTTCCGTCAGGTTGGATGGTGGAGCCATTGTCAGTTCTCTCCAGAGATGCTCCATTGGGGTGAGGTCGGGGCTCTGGCTGGGCTGGTCAGGAATGGTCACAGGGTTGTCCGGAAGCCGCTCCTTAGTTATTTTAGCTGTGAGCTGAGGGTCATTGTCTTGTTGGAAGATGAAGCTTCGGCCCAGTCTGAGGTCCAGAGCGCTCTGAGAGGTGTTTTTCCAGGATATCAGCCGGCCACTTTAGCAATGACCTTTTTTGGCTTTCCCTTCTTTTGGAGTGTCAGTGACTGCCATCTGGACTGAACCAAAAAAGGGAAATTTATAAACACTTAGGAAGCCTTTGCAGCTGTTTTAGGTTAATTATTCTAGTTTTCTGAGATAATGACTTTTGGGTTTTCCTTGGCTGTAAGCAATAATCATAATATATGGGGGTGACTGTATAATACAATATGATATATGGGGTGACTGTATAATATAATATAATATACAGGGGTGACTGTATAATACAATACAATATAATATATGGGGTGACTGTATAATATAATACAATATAATATACGGGGGTGACTGTATAATATAATACAATATAATATACGGGGGTGACTGTATAATATAATACAATATAATATATGGGGGTGACTGTATAATACAATACAATATAATATACGGGGGTGACTGTATAATATAATACAATATAATATACGGGGGTGACTGTATAATATAATACAATATAATATACGGGGGTGACTGTATAATATAGTACAATATAATATACGGGGGTGACTGTATAATATAATACAATATAATATACGGGGGTGACTGTATAATATAATACAATATAATATACGGGGGTGACTGTATAATATAATACAATATAATATACGGGGGTGACTGTATAATATAATACAATATAATATACGGGGGTGACTGTATAATATAATACAATATAATATATGGGGGTGACTGTATAATATAATACAATATAATATATGGGGGTGACTGTATAATATAATACAATATAATATATGGGGTGACGGTATAATATAATACAATATAATATATGAGGGTGACTGTATAATATAATACAATATAATATATGGGGTGACTGTATAATATAATACAATATAATATATTATACAGTAACCCCCATATATTATATTATGCAGTCACCCCCATATAATATAATATATGGGGGTGACTGTATAATATAATATATGGGGGTGACTGTATAATATAATACAATATAATATATGGGGTGACGGTATAATATAATACAATATAATATATGAGGGTGACTGTATAATATAATACAATATAATATACGGGGGTGACTGTATAATATAA
The DNA here is from genome assembly GCF_031893055.1 of Leptodactylus fuscus. Classification (NCBI taxonomy): domain Eukaryota; kingdom Metazoa; phylum Chordata; class Amphibia; order Anura; family Leptodactylidae; genus Leptodactylus; species Leptodactylus fuscus. The sequence goes on along the minus strand of NW_027440165.1, from coordinate 204,247 downwards.
TACAATATAATATATGGGGGTAACTGTATAATATAAAATATGGGGGTGACTGTATAATATAATACAATATAATATAAGGGGGTGACAGTATAATATAATACAATATAATATACGGGGGTGACTGTATAATATAATACAATATAATATAAGGGGGTGACTGTATAATATAATACAATATAATATACGGGGGTGACTGTATAATATAATACAATATAATATAAGGGGGTGACAGTATACTATAATACAATAAAATATACGGGTTTTAGAGGAGGAAAATAGGGAAAAAAAATTTTGAAGCAAAAACTGGTAAAATATTTAATGTATGGGAGTTGTAGTTTTGCAACAGCTGCATGGCCACATTGACAGGTGACCCTGCAGCTGTACAGGGATGTATAGGGCGTTTTTTTTGCGGGGCCAGCTGTACTTTTTAGTTATACCATTTTGGGGGATATCTATTGCTTAGATCACCTTGTATTGAAAAAAAAAACAGGAGGTGATTTAGAACTTTTACTTATTTCATATTTTTAAAGCTTTTTTTTTTTTTTTTTTTACTATTTTATTCCCCCCCGGGGGCTTGAACCTGCGGTCACTTGATCGCAAGTCCCATAGACGGCAATACAACTGTATTGCCGTCTATGGGAAATTCTGTCTATTAGTATTACGGCTGGTCATAGAGACCAGCTGCAATACTAATACAGCAGTGACAGGCCCGGGAGCCTCATTAGGCTCCCGGCTGTCACCCGAACAGGTCGGCTCCTGCGATATCGCCGCGCAGGAGCCGGCCTGCAACGTCACAGGTACGAGGCCGGTGGGGACCGGCCCCGGGGGCGAAGAGGCCACCGATACTGACCCGGCATCCGCTGTACTAGAGAGGCGGATGCCGGGGAGGGATAGACGCCGGGGCCTGAGACATCGCTACGATCCTCTGCCCTGCATGAAGCCAGCAGGGCAGAGGAGCGCAGCGATGTCGCAGGCCCCGGCACCTGTAATGGCGTCTATCACTTGCCGGCTTCCGCCTCTCTATTACAGCGGATGCCAGGCGCCACCTTCAGACTATAAGACGCACCCTTCTTTTCCCCAAAAAAATACGGTAATATACGGGGGTGACTGGTATATGGAGTAGAGGAAGGGGCGGGACTAGTACAGGGCATAGAGGAAGGGGCGGGGCTAATATACGGAGTACAGGAAGGGGTGGGACTAGTACATGGAGTAGAGAAAGGGGCGGGACTTATATATGGAGTACAGGAAGGGGCGGGACTAGTACAGGGAATAGAGGAAGGAGCGGGACTAATATACGGAGTACAGGAAAGGGTGGGACTAGTACAGGGAATAGAGGAAGGGGCGGGGCTAATATACGGAGTACAGGAAGGGGCGGGACTAGTACAGGGAATAGATGAAGGGGCGGGTCTAATATACGGAGTACAGGAAGGGGCGGGACTAATATACATAGTACAGGAAGGGGCGGGACTAATATATGGAGTACAGGAAGGGGCGGGACTAGTACTGAGAGTAGAGGAATCTTACCTGCTGTAGATAGATGTCAAGGAGGCAGGAATCCATATTCTGTATTACTTTGGAGTAAGAGACACCACAACATTCACAAAAAAGCAAAACCAGAAGGAAAAAACCATAAACTTGTTGCGAAAATCATTTATTACAATTATTTACAGTCAGAACAGTCAGAGTGAGCTGGGGATTGGTCGCAGGGGGATCAACGCCTGGAGAAGTCTCCACCTGTAAAGACAGTGAGAGTCAGTTAGTCCATGTGTTCTGGGGGTGGGGTCCAGATCAGTGACTACTAGTGATCACATGTGGGGGCGGAGTCTAAGGGATTAATGATTAATCACTCCAGAATTAATGACAATATAAAAATGGAAAATAATAGAGGTGAGAGGGGCGCTCGCACAAAGCGTATACATTGTCTGTTATAGTGGTCCATGATGTAGATGACCTGTGAGGGATCTGCTCCCATTGGGTCCTCAGTGGTGTCATGTGATTAGCAATGTCAGAACCTCATAGGCAGGAGTGACCCACACGTCAGGCAGTCTATCAGCTATAGGACCGGAGTGTTGGTCACATGACACAGACGAGGACCCTCACCACAAGGGACAGAGAATACTGTAAAGACCATCCCCTGTGCTCAGACCTGTCTCTCGCTGCTACAGACAACTCACCCAGCTTTCCTGGGAGTCTCCTGATGAGCCTTCTCCTTCCCTCATCATAGTAATATTCAGTGCTGTGACTATTAATGAGGAGGTGCTGGGAGATCCCCAATCTGGTCAGGGTTTGTTCCATTCACTTATCTCATTAGGTGTGTTTGTTTTGAAACCATGATCACACCTAACAATGGATCACATCTAACAATAGATCACATCTAACAATAGATCACATCTAACAATGGATCACATCTAACAATAGATCACATCTAACAATAGATCACATCTAACAATGGATCGCATCTAACAATAGATCACATCTAACAATGGATCGCATCTAACAATGGATCACATCTAACAATAGATCACATCTAACAATGGATCGCATCTAACAATGGATCACATCTAACAATAGATCACATCTAACAATGGATCGCATCTAACAATGGATCGCATCTAACAATGGATCACATCTAACAACAGATCACACCTAATAATAGATCACATCTAACAATGGATCACATCTAACAATGGTTCACACCTGATAATAGATCACATCTAACAACAGATCACACCTAATAATAGATCACATCTAACAATGGATCACATCTAACAATGGATCACCTAACACGGTACAAGGACATATTTTTTCTTTTATAAATTGGATCACCTATAACAATAGATCACATCTAACAATGGATCACACCTAATAATAGATCACATGGATCACATCTAAGAATGGATCACATCAAACAACAGATCACACCTAATAATAGATCACATCTAACAATGGATCACATCTAAGATCACCTACAACAATAGATCACATCTAAGAATGGATCACATCTAAGAATGAATCACCTATAACAATAGATCACATCTAACAATGGATCTCATCTAACAATAGATCACATCAAACAATGGATCACATCTAAGAATGGATCACCTATAACAATAGATCACAGCTAACAATGGGTCACACCTAATAATAGATCACATCTAACAATAGATCACATCTAACAATGGTTCACACCTGATAATAGATCTCATCTAACAATAGATCACATCTAACAATGGATCACACCTAATAATAGATCACATCTAACAATGGATCACATCTAGCAATGGATCACACCTAATAGATCACATCTAATAATGGATCACCTATAACAATAGATCACACCTAACAATGGATCACACCTAATAGATCACATCTAATAATGGATCCCACCTCGGTCACTCACTACTGGAGCCATTATTCTCAGTGAGAGAGTTTCCTTTTACTAAGCTTTCTATTACTTATAGATAATCCTGCTGTTCAGAGATTTATAGAATCATTGGGTGCGAACCAGAGATCAAAGGAGAGATTATAGGACAGAAAGTAATCTACAAGAACCCCAATAATAATAAGAAGAAACCTCTGATACTAAAGGAGAGAACAGCCAGGAATCCCAGGAAGTAACACAGACATAATCATCATCATCATCAACATAGTAATTATAATCAATGAAGTATTATATTATATTATTATTATTATTATTATTATTACTACTACATTGATTATAAAGGAGAGAACAGCCAGGAATCCCAGGAAGTAACACAGACATAATCATCATCATCATCAACATAGTAATTATAATCAATGAAGTATTATATTATTATTATTATTATTATTATTACTACATTGATTATAAAGGAGAGAACAGTCAGGAATCCCAGTAAGTAACACAGACATAATAATATAATAATAATAATAATAATAATAATAATCATCATCATCATCATCAACATAGTAATTATAATCAATGAAGTATTATTATTATTATTATTACTACATTGATTATAAAGGAGAGAACAGTCAGGAATGGACACAGAATCGGGAAGTAACACAGACATAATAATAATAATATAATAATGATAAAATAATAATAATAATAATAATAATATAATAATAGTATAATAATATAATAATAATATAATAATGATAATAATAATAAAATAATAGTATAATAATAATAATAATAATAATAATAATAATAATATAATAATAGTAGTATAATAATAATAATATAATAATGATAATAATAATATAATAATGATAATAATAATAAAATAATAGTATAATAATAATAATATAATAATGATAATAATAATATAATAGTATAATAATAATAATAATAATAATAATAATATAATAATAGTATAATAATAATAATAATATAATAATGATAATAATAACTTTAAAAAAAACTTAATAATAATAATCTACATAATAATAAATGACCACTATATTTCATGTGAAGACTAAATGACCTCAATAGAAATGGTGCAATTATCTCCTTAACCATTAACAGTCCAGGGTGCTGTATTGTTATTTGGGGTCTGAATATATTTAGTTTGGGCCATTTATGAAGCCACACCCCCTGAAACGGCCACGCCTATTGTTACTGTGACATCCCATGTATGAATCTCTCTTTCCCGGGCTCACCTTTCTGTACCACATGATAACACTGACACTCACCCTGACAGCCGGTGCACTCACAGCCATGGATCACCGGGAGCACCACCGGCTCCTCCTCACCGTCCTCACACTGGAGGTTCAGGATCTTCACCGGACTCTCGGGGTCTAGTCTGTAGCTGCAGCAGTCACACACAGTCTGGAGATAAGGCTCCTAAAGAGACAACGAGGCGGGGGGTAATGTGGACTATAATCTACAACGTCTGCCTAGAAACTCTGAGCAGCCTCTTATAATCCTGCCTGGAAACCCTGAGCAGTCCCTAATAATCCTGCCTGGAAACCCTGTCCAGCCCTATAAAATCCTGCCTGGAAACCCTGTCCAGCCCCTTATAATCCTGCCTAGAAACTCTGAGCAGCCCCTTATAATCCGGCCTGGAAACCCTGTCCAGCCCTATAAAATCCTGCCTGGAAACCCTGTCCAGCCCCTTATAATCCTGCCTAGAAACCCTGAGCAGCCCCTTATAATCCGGCCTGGAAAACCTGACCAGCCCTATAAAATCCTGCCTGGAAACCCTGTCCAGCCCCTTATAATCCTGCCTAGAAACTCTGAGCAGCCCCTTATAATCCTGCCTGGAAACCCTGAGCAGTCCCTAATAATCCTGCCTGGAAACCCTGATTTTTCTTCTATTATACTGTCTGTAATCTCCAATTATCCCTCCACTATCCTGCCTGTAATGTTTCCCTGTTTTATGCTGTACATAATCCCTGATCTCTCCTCTATTATCCTGCCTGTAATCCCTGATATTCTCTCTCCGGTTTTGTCCTTTTACCTCTGCAAGGACATTGGTCCAGGACGAGCACTGGCCACGACAGAAGCTGACCTCCACGTTCTCCAGGTAGCAGCCACCCTTGGTGATGTTCCTGACCTCTTTGTGGAGTTTGCAGACGGGGGAGGGATCTGAAGAGAGAAGAGGCCACCATTATAGTAGGGATTACCAGATCAGCCATGAAAAGTGGACAGGAGGTTCAAACGTATCCAAATCTTAGAGAAAATAATCAGTAGAAGTAAATGGCTGTGAGATGTGTATATGGAGCAAGGCAGTCTAGGGGATGAGTATATGGAGTATTGGGGGAGGGCGGGGGACGTGTATATGGAGTATTGGGGGAGGGCGGGGGACGTGTATATGGAATATTGGGGGAGGCCGGGGGACGTGTATATGGAGTATAGGGGGAGGCCGGGGGACGTGTATAGGGATTACTTGGGGGAGGCCGGGGGACGTGTATATGGAGTATAGGGGGAGGCCGGGGGACGTGTATAGGGATTACTTGGGGGAGGCCGGGGGACGTGTATAGGGATTACTTGGGGGACGCCGGGGGACGTGTATATGGATTACTTGGGGGAGGCCAGGGGACGTGTATAGGGATTACTTGGGGGAGGCCGGGGGACGTGTATATGGATTACTTGGGGGCCCGGGGAATCAGTGCTGTGACCCCTTTTTACAAACTTATAACTAGGGGTCCGGAGACCACCGCTCCTAGAGCTGACAATTTCTTTGTGTGTTATTGCGCTCTCTGGCCATATGTAGATCGCGCTGCGCTAACACCACAGGTAATGAATGGGACAATGTAGTGAAGACACCAAGGGGAAGTTTTGTTCTGGAAAAGGGAAAATTGACCCTAATACCCTACTAATACCCTCCTAACCCCGCAGGGGATCCTATGTCTACCTGTTATCTGTCGCCGACACACAGGGCAGCATTCTCCGGGCTCCTGCACCTGAACCTCACCCTGTACACAGAAGACAGGAGACATTACCAGAGCACAAGCACAATAATCCATCATTACCCCGATGTCAGTGTGATGTAATAATCCGGTATCAGTGTGATATAGTAATCCAGTATCAGTGTGATATCATAATTCAGTATCAGTTAGATATAATAATCTGGTATCAGTGTGATATAATAATCCGATATCAGTGTGATATCATAATTCAGTATCAGTTAGATATAATAATCCAGTATCAGTTAGATATAATAATCCGGTATCAGTGTGATATAATAATCCGGTATCAGTGTGATATAATAATCTGGTATTAGTCTGATATAATAATCCAGTATCGGTGTGATATAACAATCCGGTATCAGTGTGATATAATAATCTGGTATCAGTGTGATATAATAATCCGGTATCAGTGTGATATAATAATCTGGTATTAGTCTGATATAATAATCCAGTATCAGTGTGATATAATAATCCGGTATCGGTGTGATATAACAATCCGGTATCAGTGTGATATAATAATCCGGTATCAGTGTGATATAATAATCCAGCATCAATTAGATATAATAATCCGGTATCAGTGTGATATAATAATCCGGTATCAATGTGATATAATAATCCAGTATCAGTATGATATAATAATCCGTTATCAGTGTGATATAATAATCCGGTATCAGTGTGATATAATAATCCGGTATCAGTGTGATATAATAATCCGGTATCAGTGTGATATAATAATCCGGTATTAGTCTGATATAATAATCCCAGTGTCATGTCCTTACCTCGGCACAGTGGCGCGGTGGGCACCGTGTGGCGCAGACTCCTATCCCATTCACACAACGACATATATGGCACCCGTCCTCCCAGTCTGCTCCGGGCTGTACAGAATATAATCCATAATCTGTTAGTTTTAGGTAAAGATTAGTAGTAATACTGATGGGGGAGGGGCTAATGGGGTGAGTAGGGGCTAATGGGGTGAGTAGTGGCCACTGATCTGCAGGGGTAGATGACTGGATTCTGTATCCAATAGCAGGACCCTTGTGATGATCACTGGGGTGTCAGACGCCCTCCACTCTGCACATGACTACTTACCAGATAGACCTGTCCATCATACAGACACTCGCAGTGCTCGGCGCTGACACACATCCTGCTGCGGCTGCTGCGGTACCTCCCTGCCTCGCACACACAGCTGCCCGAGGGCCCTGCACTGCAGTTCCTGCCCCGCTCTTCATAAACTTCCTGACATGTCCGTTCACAGAAGTCTTCATCAGGACGGGGCCGCCTCCACCTCTCCCCAGCAGGGCAACCTGTGGACAGGGGTGTCAAAATGGCTGGGATCAGGAATCAGGTACAGCCGGTGAAAGGGTGTCAGGTATACTCATTAAGGAACGTCATGTACACTCGGTGCTGTGTGACAGGTGTACTCAGTGCACTGTTTCAGGTACACTCGGTGCACTGTTTCAGGTACACTCGGTGCACTGTTTCAGGTACACTCGGTGCTGTGTGTCAGGTGTACTCAGTGCACTGTTTCAGGTACACTCGGTTCTGTGTGTCCGGTATACTCAGTGCACTGTTTCAGGTACACTCGGTGCTGTGTTTCAGGTGTACTTGGTGCACTGTTTCAGGTACACTCGGTGCTGTGTGTCAGGTGTACTCGGTGCACTGTTTCAGGTACACTCGGTGCTGTGTGTCAGGTGTACTCGGTGCACTGTTTCAGGTACACTCGGTGCTGTGTGTCAGGTGTACTCGGTGCACTGTTTCAGGTACACTCGGTGCTGTGTGTCAGGTGTACTCGGTGCTGTGTGTCAGCTGTACTTAGTGCACTGTTTCAGGTACACTTGGTGTTGTGTGTCAGGTGTACTCGTTGCACTGTTTCAGGTACACTCAGTGCTGTGTGTCAGGTGTACTCAGTGCACTGTTTCAGGTACACTCGGTTCTGTGTCCAATGTACTCGGTGCTCTGTTTCAGGTGCTGTTTCAGATGCTGTGAGTCAGGTGTACTTAGTGCCCTGTTTCAGATACACTCGGTGCTGTGAGTCAGGTGTACTCGGTGCACTGTTTCAGATACACTCGGTGCTGTGTGTCATGTGTACTCGGTGCACTGTTTCAGGTACACTCGGTGCTGTGTGTCAGGTGTACTCGGTGCACTGTTTCAGGTACACTTGGTGCTGTGTGTCATGTGTACTCGGTGCACTGTTTCAGGTACACTCGGTGCTGTGTGTCAGGTGTACTCGGTGCACTGTTTCAGATACACTCGGTGCTGTGTGTCATGTGTACTCGGTGCACTGTTTCAGGTACACTCGGTGCTGTGTGTCAGGTGTACTCGGTGCACTGTTTCAGATACACTCGGTGCTGTGTGTCATGTGTACTCGCTGCACTGTTTCAGGTACACTTGGTGCTGTGTGTCAGGTGTACTCGGTGCACTGTTTCAGGTACACTCAGTGCTGTGTGTCAGGTGTACTCGGTGCTGTGTGTCAGCTGTACTTTGCGGTTACTCACTACAGTCAGGGAGCTCGCACTTCCTCTGGCGTGCAGGTGTTCCGGTACATTCCTCCCCATCGTACAACCGCTGTTGTATCTGCTGTCGCTGTGAGGTTTGGACTCCACTGCCACAGGAGACAGAACATGACGACCAGGCGGACCACGGCGACCACTGACAGTCCACTGCAAGACAGACACATATCAGACAGGGCAGCAGAGCAATGAGCAGAATACCAGGCCCGTGCAGAGTATCTCACCATCACAGTCCTGAGAGGAACAGACAAAGCTTCCCATGTGACAGGAGCTGCAGGAGAGAGGACATGCGTCAACAGGACACTAACCCTAGTACCTGACCCGGCCCCTCACCCTATCTGCCCCACCTTTATCCCCTCTCTGCCCCTCCTCTTAACTCTCAGCGCCCTACCCCTTGCTTCTCTTTGCCCACTCTCTGCCCTGCCTCTTCTCCTCCACTTACCCCTCTCTGCCCCTGCTTCCCCTCATCTTCCCCCCTTTCTGCCCTGTCTCTTCTCCTCCATTTACCCCTCTCTACCCCTCTCCTCTTCCCCCCTCTCTGCCCCTCCTCTTCCCCCTTCTCTGCCCCTCCTCTTCCCCCTTCTCTGCCCCTCCTCTCGCCCTCTCTGCCTCTCCTCTCCCCCCCCCTTTCTTCCCCTCCTCTGCCCCTCCTCTCTGCCCTCTCTTCCCCCCTCTCTGCCCCTCCTCTTCCCCCCTCTCTGCCCCTCCTCTTCCCCCTTCTCTGCCCCTCCTCTCGCCCTCTCTGCCTCTCCTCTCCCCCCCCTTTCTTCCCCTCCTCTGCCCCTCCTCTCTGCCCTCTCTTCCCCCCTCTCTGCCCCTCCTCTTCCCCCCTCTCTGCCCCTCCTCTTCCCCCCTCTCTGCCCCTCCTCTTCCCCCCTCTCTGCCCCTCCTCTCTGCCCTCTCTTCCCCCCTCTCTGCCCCTCCTCTTCCCCCTTCTCTGCCCCTCCTCTCGCCCTCTCTGCCTCTCCTCTCCCCTTTCTTCCCCTCCTCTGCCCCTCCTCTTCCCCCCTCTCTGCCCCTCCTCTTCCCCGCTCTCTGCCCTCTCTTCCCCCCCTTTATGCCTCTCCTCTTCCCCCCCTTTATGCCCCTCCTCTTCCCCCCTCTCTGCCCCTCCTCTTCCCCCCTCTCTGCCCCTCCTCTTCCCCCCTCTCTGCCCCTCCTCTCTGCCCTCTCTTCCCCCCTCTCTGCCCCTCCTCTTCCCCCCTCTCTGCCCCTCCTCTTCCCCCCTCTCTGCCCCTCCTCTTCCCCCCTCTCTGCCCCTCCTCTTACCCCTTAGTGCCCCTCTTCTTACCCCTCTTACCAGTTATTACACTGATGATATATGGTGGTGCCCGCTGGGTATTCTCTTGTTCTTTCCTCCATAGTTAGATTTGTTGCCCAGAGGACGGCGGGTACAGGGGGCAGGACACAGGGGCAATCCTCTGGGGTCACACAGCTGTCACCCTGCACAACCTAGAGACAGAGAACAGAGAGTGGTGAGGGAGAACTCCTGCCCCATCATCCGCCATCAGTAGGTCCTGTGCTCGGGGTCACATCTATCTCCTTTCCTTTTCTTGCCATACAGAGGTGGAGAGTTGCACAGTGCTGCCCTCTGCTGCTCCAGGAGGCTCAGAGCACCTCCTACCTCTCATGGTGGGGGCCTGATATGTCCGCCATACTGGGATGACCTATGGAGAGACTCCCATGTACCAGGGTCTGCACAGTCACTCACCTTTCCTGGAGGGCAAGAACAGCCCGGCTCACAGGTCTCACTGACACACAGGGTCTCAGGTCGGAGGTCGGCACAGGTGCGGGGACAGGAGCTGGCGCAACCGCTGAAGACCTGACCCCCGGGACAAGCTGCGGGGAGACCATAGAGATGTGATGAGGTTCCATCTATATACTGCCCATATCATACATGCTATATACAGGAGGCTCCATCTATATACTGCCCATATCATACATGCTATATACAGGAGGTTCCATCTATATACTGCCCATATCATACATGCTATATACAGGAGGCTCCATCTATATACTGCCCATATCATACATGCTATATACAAGAGACGCCTTCTATATACTGCCCATATCATACATGCTATATACAGGAGATTCCATCTATATACTGCCCATATCATACATGCTATATACAAGAGACGCCTTCTATATACTGCCCATATCATACATGCTATATACAGGAGGCTCCATCTATATACTGCCCATATCATACATGCTATATACAGGAGGCTCCATCTATATACTGCCCATATCATACATGCTGTATACAGGAGACGCCGTCTATATACTGCCCATATCATACATGCTATATACAGGAGGCTCCATCTATATACTGCCCATATCATACATGCTATATACAGGAGGCTCCATCTATATACTGCCCATATCATACATGCTATATACAGGAGGTTCCATCTATATACTGCCCATATCATACATGCTATATACAAGAGACGCCTTCTATATACTGCCCATATCATACATGCTATATACAGGAGGTTCCATCTATATACTGCCCATATCATACATGCTATATACAAGAGACGCCTTCTATATACTGCCCATATCATACATGCTATATACAGGAGGCTCCATCTATATACTGCCCATATCATACATGCTATATACAGGAGGCTCCATCTATATACTGCCCATATCATACATGCTGTATACAGGAGACGCCGTCTATATACTGCCCATATCATACATGCTATATACAGGAGGCTCCATCTATATACTGCCCATATCATACATGCTATATACAGGAGGCTCCATCTATATACTGCCCATATCATACATGCTATGTACAGGAGGCTCCATCTATATACTGCCCATATCATACATGCTATATACAGGAGGTTCCATCTATATACTGCCCATATCATACATGCTATATACAGGAGGCTCCATCTATATACTGCCCATGTCATACATGCTATATACAGGAGGCTCCATCTATATACTGCCCATATCATACATGCTATATACAGGAGGCTCCATCTATATACTGCCCATATCATACATGCTATATACAGGAGGCTCCATCTATATACTGCCCATATCATACATGCTATATACAGGAGGCTCCATCTATATACTGCCCATATCATACATGCTATATACAGGAGGTTCCATCTATATACTGCCCATATCATACATGCTATATACAAGAGACGCCTTCTATATACTGCCCATATCATACATGCTATATACAGGAGGCTCCATCTATATACTGCCCATATCATACATGCTGTATACAGGAGACGCCGTCTATATACTGCCCATATCATACATGCTGTATACAGGAGACGCCGTCTATATACTGCCCACCTCTTACATGCTATATACAATAGATGCTTTCTATATACTGCCCATATTATAAATGCTACATGGTATATACTATAATTTATTATAAACAGGAGGGGGCAGATATACCTGGGGTGCAATTATGGGAGTTACAGATACGGTGGAGGGTCAGGGGTGCAGGGCACAATCGTCCACCAAGGTCCGCAGCTACGAGGACTGTCCGATTCCTCTCAGATGTTCCTCCACCACAGCTGGCGCTGCACTCGCTCCACTCCGACCATTCACTGAGCAGGCAATCCACTGGAGAAGAGACCAGGTCATAGTGGGAGGAAGTCCGCAGAATGTACACAGCCCCAGCCGGAGCAATGCAGAGATATGGACAAGGCAGCAGAATGTACACAGCCCCAGCCAGAGCAATGCAGAGATATGGACAAGGCAACAGAATGTACACAGCCCCGGCCAGAGCAATGCAGAGATATGGACAAGGCAGCAGAATGTACACAGCCCCAGCCGGAGCAATGCAGAGATATGGACAAGGCAGCAGAATGTACACAGCCCCAGCCAGAGCAATGCAGAGATATGGACAAGGCAACAGAATGTACACAGCCCCGGCCAGAGCAATGCAGAGATATGGACAAGGCAGCAGAATGTACACAGCCCCGGCCAGAGCAATGCAGAGATATGGACAAGGCAGCAGAATGTACACAGCCCCGGCCGGAGCAATGCAGAGATATGGACAAGGCATCAGAATGTACACAGCCCCGGCCAGAGCAATGCAGAGATATGGACAAGGCAGCAGAATGTACACAGCCCCGGCCAGAGCAATGCAGAGATATGGACAAGTCAGCAGAATGTACACAGCCCCGGCCGGAGCAATGCAGAGATATGGACAAGGCAGCAGAATGTACACAGCCCCGGCCAGAGCAATGCAGAGATATGGACAAGGCAGCAGAATGTACACAGCCCCGGCCGGAGCAATGCAGAGATATGGACAAGGCATCAGAATGTACACAGCCCCGGCCGGAGCAATGCAGAGATATGGACAAGGCAGCAGAATGTACACAGCCCCGGCCGGAGCAATGCAGAGATATGGACAAGGCAGCAGAATGTACACAGCCCCGGCCGGAGCAATGCAGAGATATGGACAAGGCATCAGAATGTACACAGCCCCGGCCGGAGCAATGCAGAGATATGACAAGTCAGCAGAATGTGCACAGCCCCGGCCGGAGCAATGCAGAGATATGGACAAGGCAGCAGAATGTACACAGCCCCGGCCGGAGCAATGCAGAGATATGACAAGGCAGCAGAATGTACACAGCCCCGGCCGGAGCAATGCAGAGATATGGACAAGGCAGCAGAATGTACACAGCCCCGGCCGGAGCAATGCAGAGATATGACAAGGCAGCAGAATGTACACAGCCCCGGCCGGAGCAATGCAGAGATATGGACAAGGCAGCAGAATGTACACAGCCCCGGCCGGAGCAATGCAGAGATATGGACAAGGCAGCAGAATGTACACAGCCCCGGCTGGAGCAATGCAGAGATATGGACAAGGCATCAGAATGTACACAGCCCCGGCCAGAGCAATGCAGAGATATGGACAAGGCAGCAGAATGTACACAGCCCCGGCCGGAGCAATGCAGAGATATGACAAGTCAGCAGAATGTGCACAGCCCCGGCCGGAGCAATGCAGAGATATGACAAGGCAGCAGAATGTACACAGCCCCGGCCGGAGCAATGCAGAGATATGACAAGGCAGCAGAATGTACACAGCCCCGGCCGGAGCAATGCAGAGATATGGACAAGGCAGCAGAATGTACACAGCCCCGGCCGGAGCAATGCAGAGATATGACAAGGCAGCAGAATGTACACAGCCCCGGCCGGAGCAATGCAGAGATATGGACAAGGCAGCAGAATGTACACAGCCCTGGCCGGAGCAATGCAGAGATATGACAAGTCAGCAGAATGTGCACAGCCCCGGCCGGAGCAATGCAGAGATGTGGACAAGGCAGCAGAATGTACACAGCACAGCCGGTGCAATGCAGAGATATGGACAAGGCAGCAGAATGTACACAGCCCCGGCCAGAGCAATGCAGAGATATGGACAAGGCAGCAGTATGTACACAGCCCCGGCCCGAGCAATGCAGAGATATGGACAAGGCAGCAGAATGTACACAGCCCCGGCCGGAGCAATGCAGAGATATGGACAAGGCAGCAGAATGTACACAGCCCCGGCCGGAGCAATGCAGAGATATGGACAAGGCAGCAGAATGTACACAGCCCCGGCCAGAGCAATGCAGAGATATGGACAAGGCAGCAGTATGTACACAGCCCCGGCCCGAGCAATGCAGAGATATGGACAAGGCAGCAGAATGTACACAGCCCCGGCCGGAGCAATGCAGAGATATGGACAAGGCAGCAGAATGTACACAGCACAGCCGGAGCAATGCAGAGATATGACAAGTCAGCAGAATGTGCACAGCCCCGGCCGGAGCAATGCAGAGATATGGACAAGGCCGCAGAATGTACACAGCCCCGGCCGGAGCAATGCAGAGATATGACAAGGCAGCAGAATGTACACAGCCCCGGCCAGAGCAATGCAGAGATATGGACAAGGCAGCAGAATGTATACAGCACAGCCGGAGCAATGCAGAGATATGACAAGTCAGCAGAATGTACACAGCCCCGGCCGGAGCAATGCAGAGATATGGACAAGGCAGCAGAATGTACACAGTCCCGGCCGGAGCAATGCAGAGATATGACAAGGCAGCAGAATGTACACAGCCCCGGCCGGAGCAATGCAGAGATATGGACAAGGCAGCAGAATGTACACAGCCCCGGCCGGAGCAATGCAGAGATATGGACAAGGCAGCAGAATGTACACAGCACAGCCGGTGCAATGCAGAGATATGGACAAGGCAGCAGAATGTACACAGCCCCGGCCGGAGCAATGCAGAGATATGACAAGTCAGCAGAATGTACACAGCCCCGGCCAGAGCAATGCAGAGATATGGACAAGTCAGCAGAATGTACACAGCCCCGGCCGGAGCAATGCAGAGATATGGACAAGTCAGCAGAATGTACACAGCCCCGGCCAGAGCAATGCAGAGATATGGACAAGGCAGCAGAATGTACACAGCCCCGGCCAGAGCAATGCAGAGATATGGACAAGTCAGCAGAATGTACACAGCCCCGGCCGGAGCAATGCAGAGATATGGACAAGTCAGCAGAATGTACACAGCCCCGGCCAGAGCAATGCAGAGATATGGACAAGGCAGCAGAATGTACACAGCCCCGGCCAGAGCAATGCAGAGATATGGACAAGTCAGCAGAATGTACACAGCCCCGGCCGGAGCAATGCAGAGATATGGACAAGGCAGCAGAATGTACACAGCCCCGGCCGGAGCAATGCAGAGATATGGACAAGGCAGCAGAATGTACACAGCCCCGGCCGGAGCAATGCAGAGATATGGACAAGTCAGCAGAATGTACACAGCCCCGGCCGGAGCAATGCAGAGATATGGACAAGGCAGCAGAATGTACACAGCCCTGGCCGGAGCAATGCAGAGATATGGACAAGGCAGCAGAATGTACACAGCCCCGGCCGGAGCAATGCAGAGATATGGACAAGGCAGCAGAATGTACACAGCCCTGGCCGGAGCAATGCAGAGATATGGACAAGGCAGCAGAATGTACACAGCCCCGGCCGGAGCAATGCAGAGATATGGACAAGGCAGCAGAATGTACACAGCCCTGGCCGGAGCAATGCAGAGATATGGACATGGAGGACATGACTGGAGATCATGAGATGGATAACCACAAGTGAAGATGAATACTATCAGATTACCTGGACACGCTGAGCCGTTGCACTCCTCCACCTCACGGGTCTCACTATCACAGGTGGCTCTATCTGGACCTCTTTCTGTACAGCTGCGATTTCTCCACCTGTGGCCACCACCACATGTCACGGAGCAGGAGCTCCAGTCAGACCAGGGTCCATAGACAGGGCACAGCAAGCTTGTACAAGAGAAGGTCCCGTTCACACAGGTGCTGAGGAAGGAGGACAGGAATGAATGGAGACACAGATCGACCACTTCTGGATCAGTGACGCATCCACGTGACACACGTGACAATGGCGGCCACATGACTCTTCACCTACCAGTTATTACACTCGACGCGTATCATGTCTCCTGGCTCATACTCCACCGTAGCGTTAGACGTGGGCAGACCGCAGCGACAGTCCATGACAGGGACACACTTCTTATCCTGCAGGAGCCAACCTTCTGGACAGCGACAACCTGACACACAAGATGAAGGGGGAGGGGATAAGCATGGCCCATGTGGACGCTCAGGATATTGGCTGTGCAGGTTGTTGTCTCATACCTGTGCGGCACTGGCCCTGCAGACACTCTACATGATCCCACAGGTCAGCACAGGCGCGGGGACACTGGTTGGCACATGAATTCTTGAAAGCCTTTCCACGGTCTTCACAATTCTCTCCTGCAGTAAGGTAGATACATAGGTGTCAGTAAGGGGGCATCCTGGAGCACAGTCAGTAAGGGGCCACCTGGAGCACAGTCAGTAAGGGGCCACCTGGAGCACAGTCAGTAAGGGGCCACCTGGAGCACAGTCAGTAAGGGGGCATCCTGGAGCATAGTCAGTAAGGGGGCATCCTGGAGCACTGTCAGTAAGGGGGCATCCTGGAGCACAGTCAGTAAGGGGGCATCCTGGAGCAGTCAGTAAGGAGGCATTCTGGAGCACAGTCAGTAAGGGGGCATCCTGGAGCACTGTCAGTAAGGGGGCATCCTGGAGCACAGTCAGTAAGGGGGCATCCTGGAGCACTGTCAGTAAGGGGGCATCCTGGAGCACTGTCAGTAAGGGGGCATCCTGGAGCACTGTCAGTAAGGGGGCAATCTGGAGCACAGTCAGTAAGGGGCCACCTGGAGCACAGTCAGTAAGGGGCCACCTGGAGCACAGTCAGTAAGGGGCCACCTGGAGCACAGTCAGTAAGGGGGCATCCTGGAGCATAGTCAGTAAGGGGGCATCCTGGAGCACAGTCAGTAAGGGGGCATCCTGGAGCACTGTCAGTAAGGGGGCATCCTGGAGCACAGTCAGTAAGGGGGCATCCTGGAGCAGTCAGTAAGGAGGCATTCTGGAGCACAGTCAGTAAGGGGGCATCCTGGAGCACTGTCAGTAAGGGGGCATCCTGGAGCACAGTCAGTAAGGGGGCATCCTGGAGCACTGTCAGTAAGGGGGCATCCTGGAGCACTGTCAGTAAGGGGGCATCCTGGAGCACTGTCAGTAAGGGGGCAATCTGGAGCACAGTCAGTAAGGGGGCATCCTGGAGCACAGTCAGTAAGGGGGCATCCTGGAGCAGTCAGTAAGGAGGCATTCTGGAGCACAGTCAGTAAGGAGGCATCCTGGAGCAGTCAGTAAGGAGGCATTCTGGAGCACAGTCAGTAAGGGGGCATCCTGGAGCACAGTCAGTAAGGGGGCATCCTGGAGCACTGTCAGTAAGGGGGCATCCTGGAGCACAGTCAGTAAGGGGGCATCCTGGAGCACAGTCAGTAAGGGGGCATCCTGGAGCACAGTCAGTAAGGGGGCATCCTGGAGCAGTCAGTAAGGAGGCATTCTGGAGCACAGTCAGTAAGGGGGCATCCTGGAGCACTGTCAGTAAGGGGGCATCCTGGAGCACAGTCAGTAAGGGGGCATCCTGGAGCACTGTCAGTAAGGGGGCATCCTGGAGCACTGTCAGTAAGGGGGCATCCTGGAGCACTGTCAGTAAGGGGGCAATCTGGAGCACAGTCAGTAAGGGGCCACCTGGAGCACAGTCAGTAAGGGGCCACCTGGAGCACAGTCAGTAAGGGGCCACCTGGAGCACAGTCAGTAAGGGGCCACCTGGAGCACAGTCAGTAAGGGGGCATCCTGGAGCATAGTCAGTAAGGGGGCATCCTGGAGCACAGTCAGTAAGGGGGCATCCTGGAGCACTGTCAGTAAGGGGGCATCCTGGAGCACAGTCAGTAAGGGGGCATCCTGGAGCAGTCAGTAAGGAGGCATTCTGGAGCACAGTCAGTAAGGGGGCATCCTGGAGCACTGTCAGTAAGGGGGCATCCTGGAGCACAGTCAGTAAGGGGGCATCCTGGAGCACTGTCAGTAAGGGGGCATCCTGGAGCACTGTCAGTAAGGGGGCATCCTGGAGCACTGTCAGTAAGGGGGCAATCTGGAGCACAGTCAGTAAGGGGGCATCCTGGAGCACAGTCAGTAAGGGGGCATCCTGGAGCAGTCAGTAAGGAGGCATTCTGGAGCACAGTCAGTAAGGAGGCATCCTGGAGCAGTCAGTAAGGAGGCATTCTGGAGCACAGTCAGTAAGGGGGCATCCTGGAGCACAGTCAGTAAGGGGGCATCCTGGAGCACTGTCAGTAAGGGGGCATCCTGGAGCACAGTCAGTAAGGGGGCATCCTGGAGCACAGTCAGTAAGGGGGCATCCTGGAGCACAGTCAGTAAGGGGGCATCCTGGAGCAGTCAGTAAGGAGGCATTCTGGAGCACAGTCAGTAAGGGGGCATCCTGGAGCACTGTCAGTAAGGGGGGCCACTTGGAGCACCATCAGTCTCGACTCCCCATGTACATACCTGGGCAGGCTGCTGTGTTACAGCTCTCAGACTGGAATCTAGGACCCTGGCACATTTTGCTATCGACAGGGTGGTGGACATGACGCCATCTTGAGCGAAAGCCACCACTGCAGGGCTCCCGGCAGGGACTCCACTCTCCCCACTGACTCCAGACACACAGATCTATGGTGGAGTTAGAGATGTCATTAATGGGGGCCATCACAGGCATGGCTCATGTATGTAGGATATGGACATTGGGGTGCTTACCATTACAGATGTCTTTCTTGGGGCACAGTCTCTCCTGTGTCATCTCCTTGGAACACTGTCGGGTATCTCCGCTCCATGGGAACCCAGTCCGGACATTGAGACACAACCGATGTCTCTGCTGAACCGAGACAAAATCTGGGGCCCCAGTGTCATTATGAGGCGAGGGGAGGCAGGGACTGCACTCCGACCACTCCGACCACTCACTGAGGTCTGCTCCATCTGCAGGTCACAGGGCAAGGAAGACGTCAGTCACAGACGAGGTGATAGGTCATGCAAAACTGATGTGGTCTTAGATTCCCCGACCCCTCAGATACATTCGGGGAGATCAGTCGGATAAATTTCATCAGTCTCTATTATAAAATCAGCACCGGGGGCAAATCCTAAAATAATCCTTAAAGGAAAACTCCACCCAAACACCAAACTGACCTTGGTGGACACTTATTATACTGACACCCCAGTGCTGACTGCTCCCCTACAAGAATATATATAAGCCATAGAACATACAGAGTCAGTATACAGCACACATACATGTGGGTGTGGCCTATATGCACCAAGGCGGGGTTGATGGGAGGGGGTGTGGTTATTTCTAGATATTGTTACACTGCGCTGAATATATAGCTGATTGTATTATATGTCTACAGACTTGGTTCGGACAGTCACCTACAGCGAACTTACCCTGACAGTTATTCTGGTTGCACTTCAGCTCCCCCTGCTGGCAGGTGCTATAAAACACACAGACAGTAGATATCACATGACACACAGCCCCTAGGTGCACTCAGGTACTTGTACTCTATGATCTGTCATCATCGGAGGACTTACCATTCCTTACACCCTTCCTGCACAATTTGCTCTGGGCTCAGGTATGTCATCTTTTTCTGTGAGATGTAAAGACAACCACAATCTGAGGGGTGGACACATGTCCCGTTCTGCTCCAACAACCCCTGAGGAAAAGAACATCACATCTACCCTTCAATATAAAGTAAGGGACATCATCCAACTGCAAACCCCATTATACAGCCAACACTTTGTGACACCAGAACCAAGGAACCTCATCATCTCCCCCATCACTGAGGAACCTCATCATCTCCCCATCACTGAGGAACCTCATCATCTCCCCATCACTGAGGAACCTCACCATCTCCCCCATCACTGAGGAACCTCATCATCTCCCCCTGCTGGGGAATCTCATCATCTCCCCCATGACTGAGGAACCTCATCATCTCCCCATCACTGAGGAACCTCATCATCTCCCCCATCACTGAGGAATCTCATCATCTCCCCCATCACTGAGGAACCTCATCATCTCCCCATCACTGAGGAACCTCATCATCTCCCCCATCACTGAGGAATCTCATCATCTCCCCCATCACTGAGGAACCTCATCATCTCCCCCATCACTGAGGAATCTCATCATCTCCCCCATCACTGAGGAATCTCATCATTTCTCCCATCACTGAGGAATCTCATCATCTCCCCCATCACTGAGGAATCTCATCATCTCCTCCATCACTGAGGAATCTTATCTCCCCATCACTGAGAAACCTCATCATCTCCCCCATCACTGAGGAACCTCATCATCTCCCCATCACTGAGGAACCTCATCATCTCCCCATCACTGAGGAACCTCATCATCTCCCCCATCACTGAGGAATCTCATCATCTCCCCATCACTGAGAAACCTCATCATCTACCTCATCAGTGAGGAACTTCATCACCCTCAAATTATAAGGAACCTCATAGTCCCATATCATTGAGTAATCTCATCATCCCCCATCACCAAGGAACCTTATGATCCCCCCGCCCCCAACCGAACACCCTCATCAACCCCCATCACTAGGGAGCCACGTCTTCCCCATCTACATGTCACATCAACAACTTCCAGATGACTTTCACTGAATAAGAGACCCTCTCATCCTGAAGAGACACCATTAGATCTTCACCATCGCTGGTCATCATACCCACAGCCCCAGTCAGTGAGGAACAGTCACCTATTATTTACTGATGGTGGAGATGAGTTCCCACCACTACTCACCTGGGGGCAGTAACACCCAGGATGGCATGTGGGTAAATCTTGACAGTCATCTGCCCGGTGTTTGGAGGAACATAGACTATGGCAGGGAGATCCGCAGGGGCTGAATATAAATGGAGGAGAACAGCTGGACTCTATAACATAGGAGAGGACGGGGTTACGTATACATTACAGTGATCCTCCAGTTATACACAACTTATATGGACAATACAGGTGAATATAAGAAACTCTGTAATCTCTTATTAAGGAGATCTGTTTCCTTCTCCACTTGTTCAGTTCTTCTCCTTCTCCTGATCTTCTATCTCACTGCGTGTTCACATTATAGCCATGCCCGTATTCACCTCACACACAGAGCTCTATGGAGAAGGAAGGAGGGGTGGAGAAGGAAGGATTCTCCTGCAGGCTGGTTAATAGATTCTCTGCCTCATTCTGTGCACTCCCAGCCTCTCATCTACAACCTAGCGGTATTAAACCCCTAAGGAATAGTAGAGAGTAACAGCAACAATTATTGGAGTGTCTTTTCTATTCCCTTCAGTAAAATGGAGAAAAGAACTGTCTGTAAAGTGGAGAAGAAATCAGCTCTCCCTAATAAGATGTATTACAGAGTTTCTTAGATCTATCTGCATTATTCATTTATAGAACGTTGTTTATAAATGGAGGAACACAGGACACACGGGGAAGACACCAGGTCAGATCCTGAAATCCCCGTCTGTCACCAGATCCACCACAGAGCACTGTATATATCTGACGGCTCTCACCGGAGCACAGGGATGTGTTACATGGCCGAACTTCAGTCCTCAGCTTATCACATATGTGTCCACCAAAAACAGGGCCCAGGGTCTCCCGGTACCGCTGCTGGAGAATCGAGTGACAAGAGCAGTCAGACCACGGACTCCACGGCCCCCAGGAGCAGACCCCTGCCATAGAGGAACAAAGAATGTATCAAACATATGAACATGTATGACCAGTGACATCACTACAGAATATATACACATATGACCAGTGACATCACTACAGAATATATACACATATGACCAGTGACATCACTACAGAATATATACACATATGAGCAGTGACATCACCACAGAATATATACACATATGACTAGTGACATCACTACAGAATATATATGCATATGACCAGTGACATCACTACAGAATATATACACAAATGACCAGTGACATCACAACAGAACATAGGTGTGATTGCGGACTACAGTTGTGTCATCTCCTGTACCTTCACATGGCTGCAGATAACACGCCTCTGTCTGCACTTGCTCTCTGGTGTCACACAGCCCATCTGCTGCCTCCATGTCCAGGCAGTTACAGCGCCATGTCCGACTACGGAGGCCGGTACCACAACTGCGGGAGCAGAGACTCCAGTCTGTCCAGCCACAGAGGCCACTGCCTGCCCACAAGAGACATGGGATAGATCAGTGCAACTATCTCCTGATCCCTCCGATCCACCCACCCCTGATCCCTATGATCCGCCCCATTCTCTGATCCCTATGATCCGCCCTACCCCTGATCCCTCCGATCCACCCATCCCCTGATCCCTATGATCCGCCCCATTCTCTGATCCCTATGATCCGCCCTACCCCTGATCCCTCCGATCCACCCATCCCCTGATCCCTATGATCCACCCACCCCTGATCCCTATGATCCAACAATCATCTGATCCCTATGATCAGACTGATCCCTGTGATTTGTTATGCACTCCTGGTCACTTATATTCTCCCAATATTCCTGATCCCCCAATCTGCCCAACCCCAAATACCTTCCCCATTTCCTGATCCCTATAATCTATTGCATCCTCCAATTCCTTTAATCCACCCAATTCCCTGATCTCTAAGATCTACACTATTCTCAGATCCCTATGATCCACCCTATATTGTGATCCCTAGGATCTGATCCATCCCCTGATCTCTATGATATGTCCCATCTCTCGATTCCTCCAATCCATCATATCCTCTGATCCTTATAATCCACCCTGTTGTCTGATCCCTATAATCTGCCCTATTGTCTGATCCCTACAATCTGCCCTATTGTCTGATCCCTACAATCTGCCCTATTGTTTGATCCCTACAATATGTCTGATCCCTACAATCTGCCCTATTGTCTGATCCCTACAATCTGCCCTATTGTCTGATCCCTACAATCTGCCCTATTGTCTGATCCCTACAATCTGCCCTATTGTCTGATCCCTACAATCTGCCCTATTGTTTGATCCTTATAATCTGCCCTATTGTCTGATCCCTACAATCTGTCTGATCCCTACAATCTGTCTGATCCCTACAATCTGCCCTATTGTCTGATCCCTACAATCTGCCCTATTGTCTGATCCCTACATTATGTCTGATCCCTACAATCTGCCCTATTGTCTGCCCCTCAATTGGTCTCGATGATCTGCCCTTTATAATTCTCCCAATACTCCTGATCCCCCCAATCTGCCCAATCCCAATGATGCACTTAATCTCCCTGATCCACTATGTTCCCCAATCCCTCTGACCTGCCCAACCCAAACAATGCCCCCAATTCCATCAAGCCCCAGATCTTTCTGACCCCCCAACCTCCCCGATTCCACCATTTCCCTGGATCTGCTGATCTGCCAGTCTTCACAAGATAATGGGAGTTACTACGAGCTGATCGGAGACAGCCCGGGCACGGCCAATGAATCGGTCGGTCAGAGACAGAGAATTCCATCTGGTGACGTCTCACCCTCACACGGCTTGTTGGTACATTCCTGTCTCTCTGTGTCGGGACCCTCGCAGTCTGATCCATTATTTCGGGGGGGAGGGTTGATACAAGCTCGGCTCCGGATACGAGCGCTGGCTCCACAAGTGACGGGACATTCTGACCATGGAGACCACGGCGTCCAATTACCATTGACTGGAAGAGGAAGACACAGAGCAATGTCATATGTAAGAACTTCCCTCGGATGTTTTGGGGGGGCTGTTTTGTTTTTGGGGTGGTTCTAGCCTGACACACAGCTCGATAGTCTGTGAACTTCTGCTATTCTAAAGCTCTCTGTGGCCAATTGATGTCAAACCACTGGTCTGGTGTGTCCAGGACCTTAAGGGACCTTTCAGAGGATCTAGACTCCGCCCCCGAGCTTCCTGGGATCACTAAATACAGGAGAACTTCCATCTAGGACAGGAGATAAGATCAGTACAAGGAGTCCTTACCCCTGCACTCAATGTCCTGGCAGTAATTGCCCTCCGGGGTGCAGATACTGGTGGAACAAGAGACAAATGGTTAGTGACATAGAGCGGGGGCACCTACAGGTACAGACAGGGGGGCAGATACCGACCACTGCTGGCACTCCCCCACCAGCCACATGTCACCCACGCTCCACTCAGAGCCATTGTGTGGGCACAGGATGGGGCACCGCTCCAGGTAACATGGGCGAGACTGCTGCTCCGGAGGTGCACACTGACTCCAGCCTGTCTCCGCAATGGAGGACCTGAGGACAACAGAAGAAAGGGGGTCTAATGAGTGGGGGGTCCTAACAAAAGGGTGTGACTGCCAGGGCTCCCACCACCGCAGCATTTCACCTCTGCCCAGGACTGTGATGGGGACACCAGCGCCTTAATTTCCAGGACTGTCCTGTTAATGGGACTGGAAAGAGGCGGAGCTTATTCAGGTTGTCATAGATGGATATTGGGGCATTTGGGGGTTAACATGTCCCGTGTTCTGGAGACCCTGGGCTGGCAGTGTAATGGGGTCACTGGGCGTGCAGTGTGATGGAGGAGTGTGTGGGTCCTAGGTAGATGTCCACATCAGGATGTCTGATATTTACAGGAAGCACAATGTGTGTCACCTGAAGCGCGTCTGGTGGCCACTTCCGCAGGTGGAGGAGCACTGGGACCAGGCAGACCATTGACTCCATGTACATTCATGGCCGGGGCAAGGCTCCTGGCTGCAGTGTAGTCGGCCTTCGGTGCAGGTGCAGTTGTTGCAGTCGTTCTGCAGGGAGCTCTGGGGCGTCCAGCTCTGGCCATGGCTGTCGGTGCACTCACACTGAGTGATGGGGACACAAAGGTCGTCTTGCTCCAGTGACCCTGACAACATGATGACAAGGTGAGCATCCCCCCCTGCGCTATCACACCACCTCTACCAGAAGAGGGAGACTGACCTGAGGGGCACCGACACCCCGGCTCACACGCCTCCCCGTCCAGGCACACAATCCACTGCTGAAGATCCGCGCAGTGCCGAGGGCAACGATTAGCACATCCCACCTGCTCCATCCCCGGGGGACAACTGTCCGCTGCATGAAAGAGACCATGAGAGAGAGTAGGGGGGGTCAGAGGGTTTATGATAAAGGGTTAATGTGCCAGTGCAGTCCCATGTAAATAATGCCTCATTACACTAGATGGTAAATATTCTGCAACTTTCGAAGAAAAAACGCTTCAAGTCTCTTCTGTCAGTGGATGGAAACACTCTGAGAATGAAAACCCAGGCTGACCTAATAAGTCTCACAGCTGAGGGCTTGTTACAGTGCATCAGTGCAGACAGTCCTGCAAGCACAGCCCAGGTGTCTTTATGGCCCTGGACTTCAATAAGAACTCTGAACAGTGGTCGGACGACTCTTCATGTTCTTTGCACCGGCCCTTTAAGATATCAATTCTCTGCTCTTACCACATGGCCTCGGGTTGCAGATCCGCACTTGGTACTTCTCACCAGGGCACTCCTTTCCTCCATTTTTTGGTGGTGGGCTGGTACATGTCCTGCTCCTCACTGACCGACCTCCACCACATGAGCGGTCACACCAAGACCACGGGCTCCACTTGGACCAGCTGCCATTTACTGCAGGGAGAGGAAAATTTTGGTAGCGTGTCCACCATCATCAACACCAGCACTACCCCCAATGGTTCCACCAATATCCCCACCACTACTGCCACCAATGACCACACTGCCTTCACCATCACTCACCTCACCATTCCTTACAGTCACTGCCTCCACTACTGCCATTACCCCCATCATCACAAGCAATGCCCCCATTACCTTTACAGGCCTGCAGGTTACAGAAGCGACGCTCCATGTGCCCAGTTAGGATGTCCTCACACCACAGGCCTCTGTCTCCAGGGGAATTGTATGTCCGGAGACGTCTCTGCTGACCAACACCACAAGACCGAGTGCACTCGCTCCACTCCGACCAGGGGTTCCAGGAGCAGTTCCTGCCCCTACAGTCATCGGAGTCACATGGGAGAGAGTCCACACCTGATGTGAGGGACAAAAGAAACCAAAGGAAAGAGAAGACCTGAGTAACCGTGAAAACCATCTTGTTTGTTCCAGTGTTACATCATGCCTTATCCTCCAGTCACATCCCGAGCCTAAGATGTGTCCCCCAGAGACTGTAACCACTAACCTGTATGTGCCCCAGAGACTGTAACCACTAAGCTGTATGTACCCCAGAGACTGTAACCACTAAGCTGTATGTGCCCCAGAGACTGTAACCACTAAGCTGTGTGACCACCAGAGCTGTAACCACTAAGCTGTATGTGCCCCAGAGACTGTAACCACTAACCTGTGTGCTCTCTCAGAGACTGTAACCACTAAGCTGTATGTCCACCAGAGATTGTATCCACTCAACTGTGTGCCCGTAGACTCTGCAACCACTAAGCTGTATGTGCCCCAGAGATTGTAACCACTAAGCTGTATGTGCCCCAGAGACTGTAACCACTAAGCTGTATGTCCCCAGAGACTGTAACCACTAAGCTTTATGTCCCCAGAGACTGTAACCACTAAGCTGTATGTGCCACAGAGATTGTAACCACTAAGCTGTATGTGCCCCAGAGACTGTAACCACTAAGCTGTATGTCCACAGAGACTGTAACCACTAAGCTTTATGTCCCCAGAGACTGTAACCACTAAGCTGTATGTGTCCCAGAGGCTGTAACCACTAAGCTGTATGTGCCCCAGAGACTGTAACCGCTAAGCTGTATGTGCCCCAGAGACTGTAACCACTAAGCTGTATGTGCCCCAGAGACTGTAACCGCTAAGCTGTATGTGCCCCAGAGACTGTAACCACTAAGCTGTATGTGCCCCAGAGATTGTAACCACTAAGCTGTATGTGCCCCAGAGACTGTAACCACTAAGCTGTATGTGCCCAGAGACTGTAACCACTAAGCTGTATTTCCCCAGAGACTGTAACCACTAAGCTGTATTTCCCCAGAGACTGTAACCACTAAGCTGTATGTCCCCAGAGACTGTAACCACTAAGCTGTATGTGCCCCAGAGACTGTAACCACTAAGATGTATGTGCCCCAGAGACTGTAACCACTAAGATGTATGTGCCCCAGAGACTGTAACCACTAAGCTGTATGTGCCCAGAGACTGTAACCACTAAGCTGTATGTCCCCAGAGACTGTAACCACTAAGCTGTATATGCCAAGAGACTGTAACCACTAAGCTGTATGTCCCCAGAGACTGTAACCACTAAGCTTTATGTCCCCAGAGACTGTAACCACTAAGCTGTATGTCCCCAGAGACTGTAACCACTAAGCTGTATGTCCCCAGAGACTGTAACCACTAAGCTTTATGTCCCCAGAGACTGTAACCACTAAGCTGTATGTGTCCCAGAGGCTGTAACCACTAAGCTGTATGTGCCCCAGAGACTGTAACCGCTAAGCTGTATGTGCCCCAGAGACTGTAACCACTAAGCTGTATGTGCCCCAGAGATTGTAACCACTAAGCTGTATATGCCAAGAGACTGTAACCACTAAGCTGTAGGTGCCCCAGAGATTGTAACCACTAAGCTGTATGTGCCCCAGAGATTGTAACCACTAAGCTGTATGTGCCCCAGAGACTGTAACCACTAAGCTGTATGTGCCCAGAGACTGTAACCACTAAGCTGTATTTCCCCAGAGACTGTAACCACTAAGCTGTATTTCCCCAGAGACTGTAACCACTAAGCTGTATGTCCCCAGAGACTGTAACCACTAAGCTGTATGTCCCCAGAGACTGTAACCACTAAGATGTATGTGCCCAGAGACTGTAACCACTAAGCTGTATGTGCCCAGAGACTGTAACCACTAAGCTGTATGTCCCCAGAGACTGTAAGGCTGCATTCACATGGAGTAAACGCTGGCGTTTTTTGTGTGATTTTTGCACATAGCGCCGCGTTTACGCCGCGTAGCGTCGCGTTAACGCCGCGTATACGCCGCGTTAACGCCGGGCAACGCCACCGCTAAATAGCGCGGCGTTAACGCGGCGTATACGCGGCGTTAACGCGACGCTACGCGGCGTAAACGCGGCGCTATGTGCAAAAAACACACAAAAAACGCCAGCGTTTACTCCATGTGAATGCAGCCTAACCACTAAGCTGTATGTGGCCCAGAGACTGTAACCACTAAGCTGTATGTGCCCAGAGACTGTAACCACTAAGCTGTATGTCCCCAGAGACTGTAACCACTAAGCTGTGTACCAACCAGAGACTGTAACCACTAAGCTGTATGTGACCCAGAGACTGTAACCACTAAGCTGTGTACCAACCAGAGACTGTAACCACTAAGCTGTATGTGCCCCAGAGACTGTAACCACTAAGCTGTATGTCCCCAGAGACTGTAACCACTAAGCTGTATGTGCCCCAGAGACTGTAACCACTAAGCTGTATGTCCCCAGAGACTGTAACCACTAAGCTGTATGTCCCCAGAGACTGTAACCACTAAGCTGTATGTCCCCAGAAACTGTAACCACTAAGCTGAATGTCCCCAGAGACTGTAACCACTAAGCTGTATGTGCCCAGAGACTGTAACCACTAAGCTGTATGTCCCCAGAGACTGTAACCACTAAGCTGTATGTCCCCAGAGACTGTAACCACTAAGCTGTATGTGCCCAGAGACTGTAACCACTAAGCTGTATGTCCCCAGAGACTGTAACCACTAAGCTTTATGTCCCCAGAGACTGTAACCACTAAGCTGTATGTGCCCCAGAGACTGTAACCACTAAGCTGTATGTCCCCAGAGATTGTAACCACTAAGCTGTATGTGCCCCAGAGACTGTAACCGCTAAGCTGTATGTGCCCCAGAGACTGTAACCACTAAGCTTTATGTCCCCAGAGATTGTAACCACTAAGCTGTATATGCCCCAGAGATTGTAACCACTAAGCTGTATGTGCCCCAGAGACTGTAACCACTAAGCTGTATGTGCCCCAGAGACTATAACCACCAAGCTGTATGTGCCCCAGAGATTGTAACCACTAAGCTGTATTTCCCCAGAGACTGTAACCACTAAGCTTTATTTCCCCAGAGACTGTAACCACTAAGCTGTATGTCCCCAGAGACTGTAACCACTAAGCTGTATATGCCCCAGAGACTGTAACCACTAAGCTGTATGTGCCCAAGAGACTGTAACCACCAAGCTGTATGTGCCCCAGAGATTGTAACCACTAAGCTGTATGTGCCCCAGAGACTGTAACCACTAAGCTGTATGTGCCCAGAGACTGTAACCACTAAGCTCTATTTCCCCAGAGACTGTAACCACTAAGCTCTATTTCCCCAGAGACTGTAACCACTAAGCTGTATTTCCCCAGAGACTGTAACCACTAAGCTGTATTTCCCCAGAGACTGTAACCACTAAGCTGTATGTCCCCAGAGACTGTAACCACTAAGCTGTATGTGCCCAGAGATTGTAACCACTAAGCTGTATATGCCCCAGAGACTGTAACCACTAAGCTGTATGTGCCCCAGAGACTGTAACCACCAAGCTGTATGTGCCCCAGAGATTGTAACCACTAAGCTGTATATGCCAAGAGACTGTAACCACTAAGCTGTAGGTGCCCCAGAGACTGTAACCACTAAGCTGTATGTGCCCCAGAGACTGTAACCACAAAGCTGTATGTGCCCCAGAGACTGTAACCACTAAGCTGTATGTGCCCCAGAGACTGTAACCACTAAGCTGTATTTCCCCAGAGACTGTAACCACTAAGCTGTATTGCCCCAGAGACTGTAACCACTAAGCTGTATGTGCCCCAGAAACTGTAACCACTAAGCTGTAAGTGCCCAGAGACTGTAACCACTAAGCTGTATTTCCCCAGAGACTGTAACCACTAAGCTGTATTTCCCCAGAGACTGTAACCACTAAGCTGTATGTGCCCCAGAAACTGTAACCACTAAGCTGTATTTCCATAGAGACTGTAACCACTAAGCTGTATGTCCCCAGAGACTGTAACCACTAAGCTCTATTTCCCCAGAGACTGTAACCACTAAGCTGTATGTGCCCCAGAGACTGTAACCACTAAGCTTTATGTCCCCAGAGACTGTAACCACTAAGCTGTATGTGTCCCAGAGGCTGTAACCACTAAGCTGTATGTGCCCCAGAGACTGTAACCGCTAAGCTGTATGTGCCCCAGAGACTGTAACCACTAAGCTGTATGTGCCCCAGAGACTGTAACCACTAAGCTGTATGTGCCCCAGAGATTGTAACCACTAAGCTGTATATGCCAAGAGACTGTAACCACTAAGCTGTAGGTGCCCCAGAGATTGTAACCACTAAGCTGTATGTGCCCCAGAGATTGTAACCACTAAGCTGTATTTCCCCAAAGACTGTAACCACTAAGCTGTATTTCCCCAGAGACTGTAACCACTAAACTGTATGTCCCCAGAGACTGTAGCCACTAAGCTGTATGTGCCCAGAGACTGTAACCACTAAGATGTATGTCCCCAGAGACTGTAACCACTAAGCTGTATGTGCCCAGAGACTGTAACCACTAAGCTGTGTGCCAACCAGAGACTGTAACCACTAAGCTGTATGTCCCCAGAGACTGTAACCACTAAGCTGTATGTGCCCAGAGACTGTAACCACTAAGATGTATGTGCCCAGAGACTGTAACCACTAAGCTGTATGTGACCCAGAGACTGTAACCACTAAGCTGTGTACCAACCAGAGACTGTAACCACTAAGCTGTATGTGCCCCAGAGACTGTAACCACTAAGCTGTATGTCCCCAGAGACTGTAACCACTAAGCTGTATGTGCCCCAGAGACTGTAACCACTAAGCTGTATGTCCCCAGAGACTGTAACCACTAAGCTGTATGTCCCCAGAGACTGTAACCACTAAGCTGTATGTCCCCAGAGACTGTAACCACTAAGCTGTATGTCCGCAGAAACTGTAACCACTAAGCTGAATGTCCCCAGAGACTGTAACCACTAAGCTGTATGTGCCCAGAGACTGTAACCACTAAGCTGTATGTCCCCAGAGACTGTAACCACTAAGCTGTATGTCCCCAGAGACTGTAACCACTAAGCTGTATGTGCCCAGAGACTGTAACCACTAAGCTGTATGTCCCCAGAGACTGTAACCACTAAGCTTTATGTCCCCAGAGACTGTAACCACTAAGCTGTATGTGCCCCAGAGACTGTAACCACTAAGCTGTATGTCCCCAGAGATTGTAACCACTAAGCTGTATGTGCCCCAGAGACTGTAACCGCTAAGCTGTATGTGCCCCAGAGACTGTAACCACTAAGCTGTATGTCCCCAGAGACTGTAACCACTAAGCTTTTTGTCCCCAGAGACTGTAACCACTAAGCTGTATGTGCCCCAGAGACTGTAACCACTAAGCTGTATGTCCCCAGAGATTGTAACCACTAAGCTGTATATGCCCCAGAGATTGTAACCACTAAGCTGTATGTGCCCCAGAGACTGTAACCACTAAGCTGTATGTGCCCCAGAGACTATAACCACCAAGCTGTATGTGCCCCAGAGATTGTAACCACTAAGCTGTATTTCCCCAGAGACTGTAACCACTAAGCTGTATTTCCCAAGAGACTGTAACCACTAAGCTGTATGTCCCCAGAGACTGTAACCACTAAGCTGTATGTGCCCAGAGATTGTAACCACTAAGCTGTATATGCCCCAGAGACTGTAACCACTAAGCTGTATGTGCCCCAGAGACTGTAACCACCAAGCTGTATGTGCCCCAGAGATTGTAACCACTAAGCTGTATTTGCCCCAGAGACTGTAACCACTTAGCTGTATGTGCCCAGAGACTGTAACCACTAAGCTCTATTTCCCCAGAGACTGTAACCACTAAGCTCTATTTCCCCAGAGACTGTAACCACTAAGCTGTATTTCCCCAGAGACTGTAACCACTAAGCTGTATGTCCCCAGAGACTGTAACCACTAAGCTGTATGTGCCCAGAGATTGTAACCACTAAGCTGTATATGCCCCAGAGACTGTAACCACTAAGCTGTATGTGCCCCAGAGACTGTAACCACCAAGCTGTATGTGCCCCAGAGATTGTAACCACTAAGCTGTATATGCCAAGAGACTGTAACCAGTAAGCTGTAGGTGCCCCAGAGACTGTAACCACTAAGCTGTATGTGCCCCAGAGACTGTAACCACAAAGCTGTATGTGCCCAGAGACTGTAACCACTAAGCTGTATTTCCCCAGAGACTGTAACCACTAAGCTGTATTTCCCCAGAGACTGTAACCACTAAGCTGTATGTGCCCCAGAAACTGTAACCACTAAGCTGTATGTGCCCAGAGACTGTAACCACTAAGCTGTATTTCCCCAGAGACTGTAACCACTAAGCTGTATTTCCCCAGAGACTGTAACCACTAAGCTGTATGTGCCCCAGAAACTGTAACCACTAAGCTGTATTTCCCCAGAGACTGTAACCACTAAGCTGTATGTCCCCAGAGACTGTAACCACTAAGCTCTATTTCCCCAGAGACTGTAACCACTAAGCTGTATGTGCCCCAGAGACTGTAACCACTAAGCTTTATGTCCCCAGAGACTGTAACCACTAAGCTGTATGTGTCCCAGAGGCTGTAACCACTAAGCTGTATGTGCCCCAGAGACTGTAACCGCTAAGCTGTATGTGCCCCAGAGACTGTAACCACTAAGCTGTATGTGCCCCAGAGACTGTAACCACTAAGCTGTATGTGCCCCAGAGATTGTAACCACTAAGCTGTATATGCCAAGAGACTGTAACCACTAAGCTGTAGGTGCCCCAGAGATTGTAACCACTAAGCTGTATGTGCCCCAGAGATTGTAACCACTAAGCTGTATGTGCCCCAGAGACTGTAACCACTAAGCTGTATGTGCCCAGAGACTGTAACCACTAAGCTGTATTTCCCCAAAGACTGTAACCACTAAGCTGTATTTCCCCAGAGACTGTAACCACTAAGCTGTATGTCCCCAGAGACTGTAACCACTAAGCTGTATGTGCCCAGAGACTGTAACCACTAAGATGTATGTGCCCAGAGACTGTAACCACTAAGCTGTATGTGCCCAGAGACTGTAACCACTAAGCTGTATGTCCCCAGAGACTGTAACCACTAAGCTGTATGTGGCCCAGAGACTGTAACCAGTAAGCTGTATGTGCCCCAGAGACTGTAACCACTAAGCTGTATGTCCCCAGAGACTGTAACCACTAAGCTGTGTACCAACCAGAGACTGTAACCACTAAGCTGTATGTGCCCCAGAGACTGTAACCACTAAGCTGTATGTCCCCAGAGACTGTAACCACTAAGCTGTGTACCAACCAGAGACTGTAACCACTAAGCTGTATGTGCCCCAGAGACTGTAACCACTAAGCTGTATGTCCCCAGAGACTGTAACCACTAAGCTGTATGTCCCCAGAGACTGTAACCACTAAGCTGTATGTCCCCAGAGACTGTAACCACTAAGCTGTATGTCCCCAGAAATTGTAACCACTAAGCTGAATGTCCCCAGAGACTGTAACCACTAAACTGTATGTGCCCAGAGACTGTAACCACTAAGCTGTATGTCCCCAGAGACTGTAACCACTAAGCTGTATGTCCCCAGAGACTGTAACCACTAAGCTGTATGTGCCCAGAGACTGTAACCACTAAGCTGTATGTCCCCAGAGACTGTAACCACTAAGCTGTATGTCCCCAGAGACTGTAACCACTAAGCTTTATGTCCCCAGAGACTGTAACCACTAAGCTGTATGTGCCCCAGAGACTGTAACCACTAAGCTGTATGTCCCCAGAGATTGTAACCACTAAGCTTTATGTCCCCAGAGACTGTAACCACTAAGCTGTATGTGCCTCAGAGACTGTAACCACTAAGCTGTATGTGCCCCAGAGACTGTAACCGCTAAGCTGTGTGTGCCCCAGAGACTGTAACCACTAAGCTGTATGTGCCCCAGAGACTGTAACCACTAAGCTTTATGTCCCCAGAGACTGTAACCACTAAGCTGTATGTGCCTCAGAGACTGTAACCACTAAGCTGTATGTCCCCAGAGATTGTAACCACTAAGCTGTATGTGCCCCAGAGACTGTAACCGCTAAGCTGTATGTGCCCCAGAGACTGTAACCACTAAGCTGTATGTGCCCCAGAGACTGTAACCACTAAGCTTTATGTCCCCAGAGACTGTAACCACTAAGCTGTATGTGCCCAGAGATTGTAACCACTAAGCTGTATATGCCCCAGAGACTGTAACCACTAAGCTGTATGTGCCCCAGAGACTGTAACCACCAAGCTGTATGTGCCCCAGAGATTGTAACCACTAAGCTGTATGTGCCCCAGAGACTGTAACCACTAAGCTGTATGTGCCCAGAGACTGTAACCACTAAGCTGTATTTCCCCAGAGACTGTAACCACTAAGCTGTATTTCCCCAGAGACTGTAACCACTAAGCTGTATGTGCCCCAGAAACTGTAACCACTAAGCTGTATTTCCCCAGAGACTGTAACCACTAAGCTGTATGTCCCCAGAGACTGTAACCACTAAGCTCTATTTCCCCAGAGACTGTAACCACTAAGATGTATGTGCCCAGAGACTGTAACCACTAAGCTGTATGTCCCCAGAGACTGTAACCACTAAGCTGTATGTGGCCCAGAGACTGTAACCACTAAGCTGTATTTCCCCAGAGACTGTAACCACTAAGCTGTATGTCCCCAGAGACTGTAACCACTAAGCTGTATGTGCCCAGAGATTGTAACCACTAAGCTGTATATGCCCCAGAGACTGTAACCACTAAGCTGTATGTGCCCCAGAGACTGTAACCACCAAGCTGTATGTGCCCCAGAGATTGTAACCACTAAGCTGTATATGCCAAGAGACTGTAACCACTAAGCTGTAGGTGCCCCAGAGACTGTAACCACTAAGCTGTATGTGCCCCAGAGACTGTAACCACAAAGCTGTATGTGCCCCAGAGACTGTAACCACTAAGCTGTATGTGCCCCAAAGACTGTAACCACTAAGCTGTATTTCCCCAGAGACTGTAACCACTAAGCTGTATTGCCCCAGAGACTGTAACCACTAAGCTGTATGTGCCCCAGAAACTGTAACCACTAAGCTGTAAGTGCCCAGAGACTGTAACCACTAAGCTGTATTTCCCCAGAGACTGTAACCACTAAGCTGTATTTCCCCAGAGACTGTAACCACTAAGCTGTATGTGCCCCAGAAACTGTAACCACTAAGCTGTATTTCCCCAGAGACTGTAACCACTAAGCTGTATGTCCCCAGAGACTGTAACCACTAAGCTCTATTTCCCCAGAGACTGTAACCACTAAGCTGTATGTGCCCCAGAGACTGTAACCACTAAGCTTTATGTCCCCAGAGACTGTAACCACTAAGCTGTATGTGTCCCAGAGGCTGTAACCACTAAGCTGTATGTGCCCCAGAGACTGTAACCGCTAAGCTGTATGTGCCCCAGAGACTGTAACCACTAAGCTGTATGTGCCACAGAGACTGTAACCACTAAGCTGTATGTGCCCCAGAGATTGTAACCACTAAGCTGTATATGCCAAGAGACTGTAACCACTAAGCTGTAGGTGCCCCAGAGATTGTAACCACTAAGCTGTATGTGCCCCAGAGATTGTAACCACTAAGCTGTATGTGCCCCAGAGACTGTAACCACTAAGCTGTATGTGCCCAGAGACTTTAACCACTAAGCTGTATTTCCCCAAAGACTGTAACCACTAAGCTGTATTTCCCCAGAGACTGTAACCACTAAGCTGTATGTCCCCAGAGACTGTAACCACTAAGCTGTATGTGCCCAGAGACTGTAACCACTAAGATGTATGTCCCCAGAGACTGTAACCACTAAGCTGTATGTGCCCAGAGACTGTAACCACTAAGCTGTGTGCCAACCAGAGACTGTAACCACTAAGCTGTATGTCCCCAGAGACTGTAACCACTAAGCTGTATGTGCCCAGAGACTGTAACCACTAAGATGTATGTGCCCAGAGACTGTAACCACTAAGCTGTATGTGACCCAGAGACTGTAACCACTAAGCTGTGTACCAACCAGAGACTGTAACCACTAAGCTGTATGTGCCCCAGAGACTGTAACCACTAAGCTGTATGTCCCCAGAGACTGTAACCACTAAGCTGTATGTGCCCCAGAGACTGTAACCACTAAGCTGTATGTCCCCAGAGACTGTAACCACTAAGCTGTATGTCCCCAGAGACTGTAACCACTAAGCTGTATGTCCCCAGAAACTGTAACCACTAAGCTGAATGTCCCCAGAGACTGTAACCACTAAGCTGTATGTCCCCAGAGACTGTAACCACTAAGCTGTATGTGCCCCAGAGACTGTAACCGCTAAGCTGTATGTGCCCCAGAGACTGTAACCACTAAGCTGTATGTCCCCAGAGACTGTAACCACTAAGCTTTTTGTCCCCAGAGACTGTAACCACTAAGCTGAATGTCCCCAGAGACTGTAACCACTAAGCTGTATGTGCCCAGAGACTGTAACCACTAAGCTGTATGTCCCCAGAGACTGTAACCACTAAGCTGTATGTCCCCAGAGACTGTAACCACTAAGCTGTATGTGCCCAGAGACTGTAACCACTAAGCTGTATGTCCCCAGAGACTGTAACCACTAAGCTTTATGTCCCCAGAGACTGTAACCACTAAGCTGTATGTGCCCCAGAGACTGTAACCACTAAGCTGTATGTCCCCAGAGATTGTAACCACTAAGCTGTATGTGCCCCAGAGACTGTAACCGCTAAGCTGTATGTGCCCCAGAGACTGTAACCACTAAGCTGTATGTCCCCAGAGACTGTAACCACTAAGCTTTTTGTCCCCAGAGACTGTAACCACTAAGCTGTATGTGCCCCAGAGACTGTAACCACTAAGCTGTATGTCCCCAGAGATTGTAACCACTAACCTGTATATGCCCCAGAGATTGTAACCACTAAGCTGTATGTGCCCCAGAGACTGTAACCACTAAGCTGTATGTGCCCCAGAGACTATAACCACCAAGCTGTATGTGCCCCAGAGATTGTAACCACTAAGCTGTATTTCCCCAGAGACTGTAACCACTAAGCTGTATTTCCCCAGAGACTGTAACCACTAAGCTGTATGTCCCCAGAGACTGTAACCACTAAGTTGTATGTGCCCAGAGATTGTAACCACTAAGCTGTATATGCCCCAGAGACTGTAACCACTAAGCTGTATGTGCCCCAGAGACTGTAACCACCAAGCTGTATGTGCCCCAGAGACTGTAACCACTAAGCTGTATGTGCCCAGAGACTGTAACCACTAAGCTCTATTTCCCCAGAGACTGTAACCACTAAGCTCTATTTCCCCAGAGACTGTAACCACTAAGCTGTATTTCCCCAGAGACTGTAACCACTAAGCTGTATGTCCCCAGAGACTGTAACCACTAAGCTGTATGTGCCCAGAGATTGTAACCACTAAGCTGTATATGCCCCAGAGACTGTAACCACTAAGCTGTATGTGCCCCAGAGACTGTAACCACCAAGCTGTATGTGCCCCAGAGATTGTAACCACTAAGCTGTATATGCCAAGAGACTGTAACCACTAAGCTGTAGGTGCCCCAGAGACTGTAACCACTAAGCTGTATGTGCCCCAGAGACTGTATCCACAAAGCTGTATGTGCCCAGAGACTGTAACCACTAAGCTGTATTTCCCCAGAGACTGTAACCACTAAGCTGTATTTCCCCAGAGACTGTAACCACTAAGCTGTATGTGCCCCAGAAACTGTAACCACTAAGCTGTATGTGCCCAGAGACTGTAACCACTAAGCTGTATTTCCCCAGAGACTGTAACCACTAAGCTGTATTTCCCCAGAGACTGTAACCACTAAGCTGTATGTGCCCCAGAAACTGTAACCACTAAGCTGTATTTCCCCAGAGACTGTAACCACTAAGCTGTATGTCCCCAGTGACTGTAACCACTAAGCTCTATTTCCCCAGAGACTGTAACCACTAAGCTGCATGTGCCCCAGAGACTGTAACCACTAAGCTTTATGTCCCCAGAGACTGTAACCACTAAGCTGTATGTGTCCCAGAGGCTGTAACCACTAAGCTGTATGTGCCCCAGAGACTGTAACCGCTAAGCTGTATGTGCCCCAGAGACTGTAACCACTAAGCTGTATGTGCCCCAGAGACTGTAACCACTAAGCTGTATGTGCCCCAGAGATTGTAACCACTAAGCTGTATATGCCAAGAGACTGTAACCACTAAGCTGTAGGTGCCCCAGAGATTGTAACCACTAAGCTGTATGTGCCCCAGAGATTGTAACCACTAAGCTGTATGTGCCCCAGAGACTGTAACCACTAAGCTGTATGTGCCCAGAGACTGTAACCACTAAGCTGTATTTCCCCAAAGACTGTAACCACTAAGCTGTATTTCCCCAGAGACTGTAACCACTAAGCTGTATGTTCCCAGAGACTGTAACCACTAAGCTGTATGTGCCCAGAGACTGTAACCACTAAGCTGTATGTGCCCAGAGATTGTAACCACTAAGCTGTATATGCCCCAGAGACTTTAACCACTAAGCTGTATGTGCCCCAGAGACTGTAACCACCAAGCTGTATGTGCCCCAGAGATTGTAACCACTAAGCTGTATATGCCAAGAGACTGTAACCACTAAGCTGTAGGTGCCCCAGAGACTGTAACCACTAAGCTGTATGTGCCCCAGAGACTGTAACCACAAAGCTGTATGTGCCCAGAGACTGTAACCACTAAGCTGTATTTCCCCAGAGACTGTAACCACTAAGCTGTATTTCCCCAGAGACTGTAACCACTAAGCTGTATGTGCCCCAGAAACTGTAACCACTAAGCTGTATGTGCCCAGAGACTGTAACCACTAAGCTGTATTTCCCCAGAGACTGTAACCACTAAGCTGTATTTCCCCAGAGACTGTAACCACTAAGCTGTATGTGCCCCAGAAACTGTAACCACTAAGCTGTATTTCCCCAGAGACTGTAACCACTAAGCTGTATGTCCCCAGAGACTGTAACCACTAAGCTCTATTTC
Organism: Leptodactylus fuscus; assembly: GCF_031893055.1. NCBI lineage: Eukaryota > Metazoa > Chordata > Amphibia > Anura > Leptodactylidae > Leptodactylus > Leptodactylus fuscus. Next base: position 164,925 of record NW_027440165.1, on the reverse strand, counting down.
CCCAGAGACTGTAACCACTAAGCTGTATGTGCCCCAGAGACTGTAACCACTAAGCTTTATGTCCCCAGAGACTGTAACCACTAAGCTGTATGTGTCCCAGAGGCTGTAACCACTAAGCTGTATGTGCCCCAGAGACTGTAACCGCTAAGCTGTATGTGCCCCAGAGACTGTAACCACTAAGCTGTATGTGCCCCAGAGACTGTAACCACTAAGCTGTATGTGCCCCAGAGATTGTAACCACTAAGCTGTATATGCCAAGAGACTGTAACCACTAAGCTGTAGGTGCCCCAGAGATTGTAACCACTAAGCTGTATGTGCCCCAGAGATTGTAACCACTAAGCTGTATGTGCCCCAGAGACTGTAACCACTAAGCTGTATGTGCCCAGAGACTGTAACCACTAAGCTGTATTTCCCCAAAGACTGTAACCACTAAGCTGTATTTCCCCAGAGACTGTAACCACTAAGCTGTATGTCCCCAGAGACTGTAACCACTAAGCTGTATGTGCCCAGAGACTGTAACCACTAAGATGTATGTGCCCAGAGACTGTAACCACTAAGCTGTATGTGCCCAGAGACTGTAACCACTAAGCTGTATGTCCCCAGAGACTGTAACCACTAAGCTGTATGTGGCCCAGAGACTGTAACCAGTAAGCTGTATGTGCCCCAGAGACTGTAACCACTAAGCTGTATGTCCCCAGAGACTGTAACCACTAAGCTGTGTACCAACCAGAGACTGTAACCACTAAGCTGTATGTGCCCCAGAGACTGTAACCACTAAGCTGTATGTCCCCAGAGACTGTAACCACTAAGCTGTGTACCAACCAGAGACTGTAACCACTAAGCTGTATGTGCCCCAGAGACTGTAACCACTAAGCTGTATGTCCCCAGAGACTGTAACCACTAAGCTGTATGTCCCCAGAGACTGTAACCACTAAGCTGTATGTCCCCAGAGACTGTAACCACTAAGCTGTATGTCCCCAGAAATTGTAACCACTAAGCTGAATGTCCCCAGAGACTGTAACCACTAAGCTGTATGTGCCCAGAGACTGTAACCACTAAGCTGTATGTCCCCAGAGACTGTAACCACTAAGCTGTATGTCCCCAGAGACTGTAACCACTAAGCTGTATGTGCCCAGAGACTGTAACCACTAAGTTGTATGTCCCCAGAGACTGTAACCACTAAGCTGTATGTCCCCAGAGACTGTAACCACTAAGCTTTATGTCCCCAGAGACTGTAACCACTAAGCTGTATGTGCCCCAGAGACTGTAACCACTAAGCTGTATGTCCCCAGAGATTGTAACCACTAAGCTTTATGTCCCCAGAGACTGTATCCACTAAGCTGTATGTGCCTCAGAGACTGTAACCACTAAGCTGTATGTGCCCAAGAGACTGTAACCGCTAAGCTGTGTGTGCCCCAGAGACTGTAACCACTAAGCTGTATGTGCCCCAGAGACTGTAACCACTAAGCTTTATGTCCCCAGAGACTGTAACCACTAAGCTGTATGTGCCTCAGAGACTGTAACCACTAAGCTGTATGTCCCCAGAGATTGTAACCACTAAGCTGTATGTGCCCCAGAGACTGTAACCGCTAAGCTGTATGTGCCCCAGAGACTGTAACCACTAAGCTGTATGTGCCCCAGAGACTGTAACCACTAAGCTTTATGTCCCCAGAGACTGTAACCACTAAGCTGTATGTGCCCAGAGATTGTAACCACTAAGCTGTATATGCCCCAGAGACTGTAACCACTAAGCTGTATGTGCCCCAGAGACTGTAACCACCAAGCTGTATGTGCCCCAGAGATTGTAACCACTAAGCTGTATGTGCCCCAGAGACTGTAACCACTAAGCTGTATGTGCCCAGAGACTGTAACCACTAAGCTGTATTTCCCCAGAGACTGTAACCACTAAGCTGTATTTCCCCAGAGACTGTAACCACTAAGCTGTATGTGCCCCAGAAACTGTAACCACTAAGCTGTATTTCCCCAGAGACTGTAACCACTAAGCTGTATGTCCCCAGAGACTGTAACCACTAAGCTCTATTTCCCCAGAGACTGTAACCACTAAGATGTATGTGCCCAGAGACTGTAACCACTAAGCTGTATGTCCCCAGAGACTGTAACCACTAAGCTGTATGTGGCCCAGAGACTGTAACCACTAAGCTGTATTTCCCCAGAGACTGTAACCACTAAGCTGTATGTCCCCAGAGACTGTAACCACTAAGCTGTATGTGCCCAGAGATTGTAACCACTAAGCTGTATATGCCCCAGAGACTGTAACCACTAAGCTGTATGTGCCCCAGAGACTGTAACCACCAAGCTGTATGTGCCCCAGAGATTGTAACCACTAAGCTGTATATGCCAAGAGACTGTAACCACTAAGCTGTATTTCCCCAGAGACTGTAACCACTAAGCTGTATTGCCCCAGAGACTGTAACCACTAAGCTGTATGTGCCCCAGAAACTGTAACCACTAAGCTGTAAGTGCCCAGAGACTGTAACCACTAAGCTGTATTTCCCCAGAGACTGTAACCACTAAGCTGTATTTCCCCAGAGACTGTAACCACTAAGCTGTATGTGCCCCAGAAACTGTAACCACTAAGCTGTATTTCCCCAGAGACTGTAACCACTAAGCTGTATGTCCCCAGAGACTGTAACCACTAAGCTCTATTTCCCCAGAGACTGTAACCACTAAGCTGTATGTGCCCCAGAGACTGTAACCACTAAGCTTTATGTCCCCAGAGACTGTAACCACTAAGCTGTATGTGTCCCAGAGGCTGTAACCACTAAGCTGTATGTGCCCCAGAGACTGTAACCGCTAAGCTGTATGTGCCCCAGAGACTGTAACCACTAAGCTGTATGTGCCCCAGAGACTGTAACCACTAAGCTGTATGTGCCCCAGAGATTGTAACCACTAAGCTGTATATGCCAAGAGACTGTAACCACTAAGCTGTAGGTGCCCCAGAGATTGTAACCACTAAGCTGTATGTGCCCCAGAGATTGTAACCACTAAGCTGTATGTGCCCCAGAGACTGTAACCACTAAGCTGTATGTGCCCAGAGACTGTAACCACTAAGCTGTATTTCCCCAGAGACTGTAACCACTAAGCTGTATTTCCCCAGAGACTGTAACCACTAAGCTGTATGTCCCCAGAGACTGTAACCACTAAGCTGTATGTGCCCAGAGACTGTAACCACTAAGATGTATGTCCCCAGAGACTGTAACCACTAAGCTGTATGTGCCCAGAGACTGTAACCACTAAGCTGTGTGCCAACCAGAGACTGTAACCACTAAGCTGTATGTCCCCAGAGACTGTAACCACTAAGCTGTATGTGCCCAGAGACTGTAACCACTAAGATGTATGTGCCCAGAGACTGTAACCACTAAGCTGTATGTGACCCAGAGACTGTAACCACTAAGCTGTGTACCAACCAGAGACTGTAACCACTAAGCTGTATGTGCCCCAGAGACTGTAACCACTAAGCTGTATGTCCCCAGAGACTGTAACCACTAAGCTGTATGTGCCCCAGAGACTGTAACCACTAAGCTGTATGTCCCCAGAGACTGTAACCACTAAGCTGTATGTCCCCAGAGACTGTAACCACTAAGCTGTATGTCCCCAGAAACTGTAACCACTAAGCTGAATGTCCCCAGAGACTGTAACCACTAAGCTGTATGTCCCCAGAGACTGTAACCACTAAGCTGTATGTGCCCCAGAGACTGTAACCGCTAAGCTGTATGTGCCCCAGAGACTGTAACCACTAAGCTGTATGTCCCCAGAGACTGTAACCACTAAGATTTTTGTCCCCAGAGACTGTAACCACTAAGCTGAATGTCCCCAGAGACTGTAACCACTAAGCTGTATGTGCCCAGAGACTGTAACCACTAAGCTGTATGTCCCCAGAGACTGTAACCACTAAGCTGTATGTCCCCAGAGACTGTAACCACTAAGCTGTATGTGCCCAGAGACTGTAACCACTAAGCTGTATGTCCCCAGAGACTGTAACCACTAAGCTTTATGTCCCCAGAGACTGTAACCACTAAGCTGTATGTGCCCCAGAGACTGTAACCACTAAGCTGTATGTCCCCAGAGATTGTAACCACTAAGCTGTATGTGCCCCAGAGACTGTAACCGCTAAGCTGTATGTGCCCCAGAGACTGTAACCACTAAGCTGTATGTCCCCAGAGACTGTAACCACTAAGCTTTTTGTCCCCAGAGACTGTAACCACTAAGCTGTATGTGCCCCAGAGACTGTAACCACTAAGCTGTATGTCCCCAGAGATTGTAACCACTAAGCTGTATGTGCCCCAGAGACTGTAACCGCTAAGCTGTATGTGCCCCAGAGACTGTAACCACTAAGCTGTATGTGCCCCAGAGACTGTAACCACTAAGCTTTATGTCCCCAGAGACTGTAACCACTAAGCTGTATGTGCCTCAGAGACTGTAACCACTAAGCTGTATGTCCCCAGAGATTGTAACCACTAAGCTGTATGTGCCCCAGAGACTGTAACCGCTAAGCTGTATGTGCCCCAGAGACTGTAACCACTAAGCTGTATGTGCCCCAGAGACTGTAACCACTAAGCTTTATGTCCCCAGAGACTGTAACCACTAAGCTGTATGTGCCCAGAGATTGTAACCACTAAGCTGTATGTGCCCAGAGACTGTAACCACTAAGCTGTATGTGCCCCAGAGACTGTAACCACCAAGCTGTATGTGCCCCAGAGATTGTAACCACTAAGCTGTATGTGCCCCAGAGACTGTAACCACTAAGCTGTATGTGCCCAGAGACTGTAACCACTAAGCTGTATTTCCCCAGAGACTGTAACCACTAAGCTGTATTTCCCCAGAGACTGTAACCACTAAGCTGTATGTGCCCCAGAAACTGTAACCACTAAGCTGTATTTCCCCAGAGACTGTAACCACTAAGCTGTATGTCCCCAGAGACTGTAACCACTAAGCTCTATTTTCCCAGAGACTGTAACCACTAAGATGTATGTGCCCAGAGACTGTAACCACTAAGCTGTATGTCCCCAGAGACTGTAACCACTAAGCTGTATGTGGCCCAGAGACTGTAACCACTAAGCTGTATGTGCCCCAGAGACTGTAACCACTAAGCTGTATGTCCCCAGAGACTGTAACCACTAAGCTTTGCACTAACCAGAGACTGTAACCACTAAGCTGTATGTGCCCCAGAGACTGTAACCACTAAGCTGTATGTGCCCAGAGACTGTAACCACTAATCTTTGCACTAACCAGAGACTGTAACCACTAAGCTGTATGTGCCCAGAGACTGTAACCACTAAGATGTATGTGCCCAGAGACTGTAACCACTAAGCTGTATGTCCCCAGAGACTGTAACCACTAAGCTGTATGTGCCCAGAGACTGTAACCACTAAGCTGTATGTCCCCAGAGACTGTAACCACTAAGCTTTATGTCCCCAGAGACTGTAACCACTAAGCTGTATGTGCCCCAGAGACTGTAACCACTAAGCTGTATGTCCCCAGAGATTGTAACCACTAAGCTGTATGTGCCCCAGAGACTGTAACCGCTAAGCTGTATGTCCCCAGAGATTGTAACCACTAAGCTGTATGTGCCCCAGAGACTGTAACCGCTAAGCTGTATGTGCCCCAGAGACTGTAACCACTAAGCTGTATGTCCCCAGAGACTGTAACCACTAAGCTTTATGTCCCCAGAGACTGTAACCACTAAGCTGTATGTGCCCCAGAGACTGTAACCACTAAGCTGTATGTCCCCAGAGATTGTAACCACTAAGCTGTATGTGCCCCAGAGACTGTAACCGCTAAGCTGTATGTGCCCCAGAGACTGTAACCGCTAAGCTGTATGTCCCCAGAGATTGTAACCACTAAGCTGTATGTGCCCCAGAGACTGTAACCGCTAAGCTGTATGTGCCCCAGAGACTGTAACCACTAAGCTGTATGTCCCCAGAGACTGTAACCACTAAGCTTTATGTCCCCAGAGACTGTAACCACTAAGCTGTATGTGCCCCAGAGACTGTAACCACTAAGCTGTATGTCCCCAGAGATTGTAACCACTAAGCTGTATGTGCCCCAGAGACTGTAACCGCTAAGCTGTATGTGCCCCAGAGACTGTAACCACTAAGCTGTATGTCCCCAGAGACTGTAACCACTAAGCTTTTTGTCCCCAGAGACTGTAACCACTAAGCTGTATGTGCCCCAGAGACTGTAACCACTAAGCTGTATGTCCCCAGAGATTGTAACCACTAACCTGTATATGCCCCAGAGATTGTAACCACTAAGCTGTATGTGCCCCAGAGACTGTAACCACTAAGCTGTATGTGCCCCAGAGACTATAACCACCAAGCTGTATGTGCCCCAGAGATTGTAACCACTAAGCTGTATTTCCCCAGAGACTGTAACCACTAAGCTGTATTTCCCCAGAGACTGTAACCACTAAGCTGTATGTCCCCAGAGACTGTAACCACTAAGCTGTATGTGCCCAGAGATTGTAACCACTAAGCTGTATATGCCCCAGAGACTGTAACCACTAAGCTGTATGTGCCCCAGAGACTGTAACCACCAAGCTGTATGTGCCCCAGAGATTGTAACCACTAAGCTGTATGTGCCCCAGAGACTGTAACCACTAAGCTGTATGTGCCCAGAGACTGTAACCACTAAGCTCTATTTCCCCAGAGACTGTAACCACTAAGCTCTATTTCCCCAGAGACTGTAACCACTAAGCTGTATTTCCCCAGAGACTGTAACCACTAAGCTGTATGTCCCCAGAGACTGTAACCACTAAGCTGTATGTGCCCAGAGATTGTAACCACTAAGCTGTATATGCCCCAGAGACTGTAACCACTAAGCTGTATGTGCCCCAGAGACTGTAACCACCAAGCTGTATGTGCCCCAGAGATTGTAACCACTAAGCTGTATATGCCAAGAGACTGTAACCACTAAGCTGTAGGTGCCCCAGAGACTGTAACCACTAAGCTGTATGTGCCCCAGAGACTGTAACCACAAAGCTGTATGTGCCCAGAGACTGTAACCACTAAGCTGTATTTCCCCAGAGACTGTAACCACTAAGCTGTATTTCCCCAGAGACTGTAACCACTAAGCTGTATGTGCCCCAGAAACTGTAACCACTAAGCTGTATGTGCCCAGAGACTGTAACCACTAAGCTGTATTTCCCCAGAGACTGTAACCACTAAGCTGTATTTCCCCAGAGACTGTAACCACTAAGCTGTATGTGCCCCAGAAACTGTAACCACTAAGCTGTATTTCCCCAGAGACTGTAACCACTAAGCTGTATGTCCCCAGTGACTGTAATCACTAAGCTCTATTTCCCCAGAGACTGTAACCACTAAGCTGTATGTGCCCCAGAGACTGTAACCACTAAGCTTTATGTCCCCAGAGACTGTAACCACTAAGCTGTATGTGTCCCAGAGGCTGTAACCACTAAGCTGTATGTGCCCCAGAGACTGTAACCGCTAAGCTGTATGTGCCCCAAAGACTGTAACCACTAAGCTGTATGTGCCCCAGAGACTGTAACCACTAAGCTGTATGTGCCCCAGAGATTGTAACCACTAAGCTGTATATGCCAAGAGACTGTAACCACTAAGCTGTAGGTGCCCCAGAGATTGTAACCACTAAGCTGTATGTGCCCCAGAGATTGTAACCACTAAGCTGTATGTGCCCCAGAGACTGTAACCACTAAGCTGTATGTGCCCAGAGACTGTAACCACTAAGCTGTATTTCCCCAAAGACTGTAACCACTAAGCTGTATTTCCCCAGAGACTGTAACCACTAAGCTGTATGTCCCCAGAGACTGTAACCACTAAGCTGTATGTGCCCAGAGACTGTAACCACTAAGATGTATGTGCCCAGAGACTGTAACCACTAAGCTGTATGTGCCCAGAGACTGTAACCACTAAGCTGTATGTCCCCAGAGACTGTAACCACTAAGCTGTATGTGGCCCAGAGACTGTAACCAGTAAGCTGTATGTGCCCCAGAGACTGTAACCACTAAGCTGTATGTCCCCAGAGACTGTAACCACTAAGCTGTGTACCAACTAGAGACTGTAACCACTAAGCTGTATGTGCCCCAGAGACTGTAACCACTAAGCTGTATGTCCCCAGAGACTGTAACCACTAAGCTGTGTACCAACCAGAGACTGTAACCACTAAGCTGTATGTGCCCCAGAGACTGTAACCACTAAGCTGTATGTCCCCAGAGACTGTAACCACTAAGCTGTATGTCCCCAGAGACTGTAACCACTAAGCTGTATGTCCCCAGAGACTGTAACCACTAAGCTGTATGTCCCCAGAAATTGTAACCACTAAGCTGAATGTCCCCAGAGACTGTAACCACTAAGCTGTATGTGCCCAGAGACTGTAACCACTAAGCTGTATGTCCCCAGAGACTGTAACCACTAAGCTGTATGTCCCCAGAGACTGTAACCACTAAGCTGTATGTGCCCAGAGACTGTAACCACTAAGCTGTATGTCCCCAGAGACTGTAACCACTAAGCTGTATGTCCCCAGAGACTGTAACCACTAAGCTTTATGTCCCCAGAGACTGTAACCACTAAGCTGTATGTGCCCCAGAGACTGTAACCACTAAGCTGTATGTCCCCAGAGATTGTAACCACTAAGCTGTATGTGCCCCAGAGACTGTAACCGCTAAGCTGTATGTGCCCCAGAGACTGTAACCACTAAGCTGTATGTGCCCCAGAGACTGTAACCACTAAGCTTTATGTCCCCAGAGACTGTAACCACTAAGCTGTATGTGCCTCAGAGACTGTAACCACTAAGCTGTATGTCCCCAGAGATTGTAACCACTAAGCTGTATGTGCCCCAGAGACTGTAACCGCTAAGCTGTATGTGCCCCAGAGACTGTAACCACTAAGCTGTATGTGCCCCAGAGACTGTAACCACTAAGCTTTATGTCCCCAGAGACTGTAACCACTAAGCTGTATGTGCCCAGAGATTGTAACCACTAAGCTGTATGTGCCCAGAGACTGTAACCACTAAGCTGTATGTGCCCCAGAGACTGTAACCACTAAGCTGTATGTGCCCCAGAGACTGTAACCACCAAGCTGTATGTGCCCCAGAGATTGTAACCACTAAGCTGTATGTGCCCCAGAGACTGTAACCACTAAGCTGTATGTGCCCAGAGACTGTAACCACTAAGCTGTATTTCCCCAGAGACTGTAACCACTAAGCTGTATTTCCCCAGAGACTGTAACCACTAAGCTGTATGTGCCCCAGAAACTGTAACCACTAAGCTGTATTTCCCCAGAGACTGTAACCACTAAGCTGTATGTCCCCAGAGACTGTAACCACTAAGCTCTATTTCCCCAGAGACTGTAACCACTAAGATATATGTGCCCAGAGACTGTAACCACTAAGCTGTATGTCCCCAGAGACTGTAACCACTAAGCTGTATGTGGCCCAGAGACTGTAACCACTAAGCTGTATGTGCCCCAGAGACTGTAACCACTAAGCTGTATGTCCCCAGAGACTGTAACCACTAAGCTGTATGTCTCCAGAGACTGTAACCACTAAGCTTTGCACTAACCAGAGACTGTAACCACTAAGCTGTATGTGCCCCAGAGACTGTAACCACTAAGCTGTATGTGCCCAGAGACTGTAACCACTAAGCTTTGCACTAACCAGAGACTGTAACCACTAAGCTGTATGTGCCCAGAGACTGTAACCACTAAGATGTATGTGCCCAGAGACTGTAACCACTAAGCTCTATGTGCCCCAGAGACTGTAACCGCTAAGCTGAATGTGCCCAGAGACTGTAACCACTAAGCTGTGTGACCACCAGAGCTGTAACCACTAACCTGTGTGCTCTCTCAGAGACTGTAACCAATAGCTGTATGTCCACCAGAGACTGTAACCACTAAGCTGTATGTGCCCAGAGACTGTAACCACTAAGCTGTATGTCCCCCAGAGACTGTAACCACTAAGCTGTATGTGCCACAGAGACTGTAACCACTAAGCTGTATGTGCCCCCGAGACTGTAACCACTAAGCTGTATGTGCCCCAGAGACTGTAACCACTAAGCTGTATGTGCCCAGAGACTGTAACCACTAAGCTTTGCACTAACCAGAGACTGTAACCACTAAGCTGTATGTGCCCAGAGACTGTAACCACTAAGATGTATGTGCCCAGAGACTGTAACCACTAAGCTGTATGTGCCCAGAGACTGTAACCACTAAGCTGAATGTCCCCAGAGACTGTAACCACTAAGCTGTATGTGGCCCAGAGACTGTAACCACTAAGCTGTATGTGCCCCAGAGACTGTAACCGCTAAGCTGAATGTGCCCAGAGACTGTAACCACTAAGCTGTATGTGGCCCAGAGACTGTAACCACTAAGCTGTATGTGCCCCAGAGACTGTAACCGCTAAGCTGAATGTGCCCAGAGACTGTATCCGCTAAGCTGTATGTGGCCCAGAGACTGTAACCACTAAGCTGTATGTGCCCCAGAGACTGTAACCCCTAAGCTGAATGTGCCCAGAGACTGTATCCGTTAAGCTGTATGTGGCCCAGAGACTGTAACCACTAAGCTTTATGTGCCCCAGAGACTGTAACCACTAAGCTGTATGTGCCCCAGAGACTGTAACCACTAAGCTGTGTGTGCCCCAGAGACTGTAACTGCTAAGCTGAATGTGCCCAGAGACTGTAACCGCTAAGCTGTATGTGGCTTAGAAACTGTAACCACTAAGCTGAATGTCCCCAGAGACTGTAACCACTAAGCTGTATGTGCCCAGAGACTGTAACCACTAAGCTGTATGTCCCCAGAGACTGTAACCACTAAGCTGTATGTCCCCAGAGACTGTAACCACTAAGCTGTATGTGCCCAGAGACTGTAACCACTAAGCTGTATGTCCCCAGAGACTGTAACCACTAAGCTGTATGTCCCCATAGACTGTAACCACTAAGCTGTATGTGCCCCAGAGACTGTAACCATTAAGCTGAATGTGCCCAGAGACTGTAACCACTAAGCTGTATGTGGCCCAGAGACTGTAACCACTAAGCTGTATGTGCCCCAGAGACTGTAACCGCTAAGCTGAAGTGCCCAGAGACTGTAACCACTAAGCTGTGTGACCACCAGAGCTGTAACCACTAACCTGTGTGCTCTCTCAGAGACTGTAACCAATAGCTGTATGTCCACCAGAGACTGTAACCACTAAGCTGTATGTACCCAGAGACTGTAACCACTAAGCTGTATGTCCCCCAGAGACTGTAACCACTAAGCTGTATGTGCCCCAGAGACTGTAACCACTAAACTGTATGTGCCCCAGAGACTGTAACCACTAAGCTGTATGTGCCCAGAGACTGTAACCACTAAGCTTTGCACTAACCAGAGACTGTAACCACTAAGCTGTATGTGCCCCAGAGACTGTAACCACTAAGCTGTATGTGCCCAGAGACTGTAACCACTAAGCTTTGCACTAACCAGAGACTGTAACCACTAAGCTGTATGTGCCCAGAGACTGTAACCACTAAGATGTATGTGCCCCAGAGACTGTAACCACTAAGCTGTATGTGCCCAGAGACTGTAACCACTAAGCTTTGCACTAACCAGAGACTGTAACCACTAAGCTGTATGTGCCCAGAGACTGTAACCGCTAAGCTGAATGTGCCCAGAGACTGTAACCACTAAGCTGTGTGACCACCAGAGCTGTAACCACTAACCTGTGTGCTCTCTCAGAGACTGTAACCAATAGCTGTATGTCCACCAGAGACTGTAACCACTAAGCTGTATGTGCCCAGAGACTGTAACCACTAAGCTGTATGTCCCCCAGAGACTGTAACCACTAAGCTGTATGTGCCACAGAGACTGTAACCACTAAGCTGTATGTGCCCCAGAGACTGTAACCACTAAGCTGTATGTGCCCCAGAGACTGTAACCACTAAGCTGTATGTGCCCAGAGACTGTAACCACTAAGCTTTGCACTAACCAGAGACTGTAACCACTAAGCTGTATGTGCCCCAGAGACTGTAACCACTAAGCTGTATGTGCCACAGAGACTGTAACCACTAAGCTGTATGTGCCCCAGAGACTGTAACCACTAAGCTGTATGTGCCCCAGAGACTGTAACCACTAAGCTGTATGTGCCCAGAGACTGTAACCACTAAGCTTTGCACTAACCAGAGACTGTAACCACTAAGCTGTATGTGCCCCAGAGACTGTAACCACTAAGCTGTATGTGCCCAGAGACTGTAACCACTAAGCTTTGCACTAACCAGAGACTGTAACCACTAAGCTGTATGTGCCCAGAGACTGTAACCACTAAGATGTATGTGCCCAGAGACTGTAACCACTAAGCTGTATGTGCCCAGAGACTGTAACCACTAAGCTGTATGTGGCCCAGAGACTGTAACCACTAAGCTGTATGTGCCCCAGAGACTGTAACCGCTAAGCTGAATGTGCCCAGAGACTGTAACCACTAAGCTGTATGTGGCCCAGAGACTGTAACCACTAAGCTGTATGTGCCCTAGAGACTGTAACCTCTAAGCTGAATGTGCCCAGAGACTGTATCCGCTAAGCTGTATGTGCCCCAGAGACTGTAACCACTAAGCTGTGTGTGCCCCAGAGACTGTAACCACTAAGCTGTATGTGCCCAGAGACTGTAACCACTAAGCTGTATGTCCCCAGAGACTGTAACCACTAAGCTGTATGTCCCCAGAGACTGTAACCAAATTGTAGTTATTAAGAACAATTTGAGGATGATAATAATAATATTTATTATTTTTCGGTTATTGTTTCGGGGATTACTTTTCTGAGTTCCACGTGTGGTAACTTTATACCGATCGTTACAATTGCAGCAGTACCAGAATTCAGTTGCTGTAGATTGGGGATGTCTACTTACCGGGGCATTGTGGTAGGTTACACACAGCCTCCTGGAAAGACTCTCCTGTGCAGTTTTTTCCACTGGGACAGAATCGGGAGCGCGTCTTGACCGCAGGATATTGGATGTCTGAGCAGCTCTTAGAACATGGCGTCCACTGCGACCAGGAACTAAGCCCTTCACCTGCGCCTGGATGGGATCAAAGGGTTCATAGATTTAATACCTGAGAACTGAGGCCTAATGGAGTGAAGCTGCAGTGCCGCACTGAATCCATTTTGGGGTTACCTATGGGCTCCACAGTCGTCTCCAAGGTGGGTTCTATCGTATCTGGAAGACAGAAGATCAAGGTTATGCATGAAGGTCATACAAGTCTATGTATTGTGCAGTGGTTGGGGAGGGGGCACTCACCTCCACACTCTGCCGTCTGACAGTACTTTATGTCCACTTCGGGCCCCTCACACTCCCTGCCTCCATTGGCCGGGGCAGGATTAGTGCAGTCACGTGATCGGGTCATGTTACCCAGGCCTCCGCAGGTCACTGAGCAGGGGCTCCAGGGGGTCCACTGGGTGAAGCCTCCATCCACCGGACAGGCAGAGAGCGTGCAATTCATGTGGCCCCTAACACACGTGCTACAGAGTGGACAGAGAGGACAGAGTGTGAGTTCACTGCAGAGTTAGGAAGAATTAATTATGAATCTATGTGCACGCGCCTCCTCCCCTGTTCTCATGGCTATAGATGTGCCTGCCAGGGCAGGAGGGGACTGGGATTCACTCATCCCTAAACATTAGCATGCCCTCTGCCGTACTGACTGGCCCAGCCAGGGGATAGCACTAGGTAACAGTAGTCGTAGTCAGGCAGGCAGTACAGCGGACTCTGGGAGTAGTATATCCCTATGTGATATACCCAAAAATACTGCCACTGAAAAATAGAATTCCTCCAAAAAACCATGGTGACCGAAAATAAAAAGTCGCAGCTCTCTGCAAAAATGAGACCCCAGCATCCCCAACACCAAAATAGTCTCAGTCCTAAGGTCTATTATCACTAGACTTAGTCTCCTACTTTAACCCTACACAACGTACACTGTGTGGCACATATACATAGACTTGTATTTAAAGGGATCCTCTCATTAGAATCCCTTTTTTGCTAACTAACACGTAGGAATAGCCTTAAGAAAGGTTAATCTTCTCCTACCTTTAGATGTCTTCTTCACGCCGCTGTTTGGTAGATATTCTGTTTTCCCTTTTTATGCAAATGAGTTCTCTCGCAGCACTGGGGGCGGGCCCCAGCTCTCAGACAGCACTGGAGGTGTCCCCAATGCTGCGAGAGAACTCTCCAGCGCCGCCTCCATCTTCTTCAGGAACCGGCATCTATGCGTCGTCTTCCAGTCTAGCTTTCAATCTTCTATGCATGTGCAGTCGGCTAGGTCTTGGGCAAAGCCAACTGCACCTGCGCGCGGCCATTTTTTTGTGGCCGCTTACGTGATCTCCTGTAGTAAGCGGCCACAAAAAAATGACCGCACAGGTGCAATCTGCTCTGCCCGACGCATAGCCGACTGCGCACGCGTAGAAGTTTGAAAGCCAGGCCGGAAGACGATGCGTAGAGGCCGGTTCCTGAAGAAGATGGAGGCGGGGCTGGAGAATTCTTTTGCAGCATTGGGCCTGCCCCCAGTGCTGTTTGAGTGCTGTGGCCCGCCCCCAGTGCTGCGATAGAACTCATTTGCATAAAGACGGAACACAGAATATCTACTGAACGGCAGCGCGGAGAAGACATCTAAAGGTAGGAGAAGAATAACCTCTCTTAAGGCTATTGCTACGTTTTAGTTAGAAAAAATGATAGGATCCCTTTAAGTAAGGAGTCTTTAAGGGATGATCCAGTGCTATATAGGTAAACCGTTGCGCTTATTCTCCTGCTTGTAACACCTATTGGAAGTTAGCCAGAAAGCAGAAGCATTGCAAAATAGCAGAAGAGAAAAGCCAAACAACAGCACCAACAGGTGGTAAACACCCAAAAACAGCCATCTAAAGGTGAGGGTCTGCTTTGGCTTATATACTAGACATGTTCCCAAGCCAAAGGAGAAGAAGAAGTCCATCATTCCTACCATGTGCTGCAGCCCACACGAATCTCTGCTCCCGGCATCAGCTCATCTCCTGGTCTCAGCCTGGTTCCTGGCATCAGCTCATCTCCTGGTCTCAGCCCGGTTCCTGGCATCAGCTCATCTCCTGGTCTCAGCCCGGTTCCTGGCATCAGCTCATCTCCTGGTCTCAGCCCGGTTCCTGGCATCAGCTCATCTCCTGGTCTCAGCCCGGTTCCTGGCATCAGCTCATCTCCTGGTCTCAGCCCGGTTCCTGGCATCAGCTTGTCTTCTGGTCTCACCCCTGTTCCTGGCTGGATGTGCTGATCATCAGATAGCTGGCTCCTCAGTGCATGGAGAATGTCTTCTGTCACCAGGCAAGGACAATCCTGACCACAACATGGGGTATAACGTTAGAGCATTGTTATTTTCCTGCTTGTGGTGTTACCCTCCAGAGGATGACAATTCTCCATCCTAGTCATGCGATGTTCACATGTGGACTCAGCTCTTGACTAGGATACAGTCCTATGAAAAAGTTTGTGCCCCCCTATTAATCTTAATCCTTGTTAGTTGTAAATATTTTGGTGTTTGTCATGTCAGTCTGATCTATCTAATAACTGATGGACACAGTAATATTTCAGGATTGGAATGAGGTTTATTGTACTAACAGAAAATGTCCAATATGCATTACACCAAAATGTGACCGGTGCAGAAGTCTGGGCACCTCAACAGAAAAGTGACATTAATATTTCGTAGCTCCTCCTTTTGCCTCTAGTCGCTTCCTGTAGCTGTTAATCAGTTCCTGGATCCTGGATGAAGGTATTTTGGACCATTCCTCTTTACAATTCGCGTTCAGTTCAGTTTGATGGTGGCCGAGCATGGACAGCCCGCTTCCAATCATCCCACAGATGTTCAATGATATTCAGGTCTGGGGACTGGGATGGCCATTCCAGAACATTGTAATTGTTCCTCTGCATGAATGCCTGAGGATTTGGAGCGGTGTTTTGGATCATTGTCTTGCTGAAATATCCATCCCCGGCGTAACTTCAACTTCATCACTGATTCTTGAACATTATTCTCAAGAATCTGCTGATACTGAGTGGAATCCATGCGACCCTCAACTTTAACAAGATCCCCGATGCCGGCATTGGCCACACAGCCCCAAAGCATGATGGAACCTCCACCAAATCTTACAGTGGGTAGCATGTGTTTTTCTTGGAATGCTGTTTTTTTGGACGCCATGCATAACGCCTTTTTGTATGACCAAACAACTCAATCTTTGTTTCATCAGTCCACAGGACCTTCTTCCAAAATGAAGCTGGCTTGTCCCAATGTACTTTTGCATCCCTCAGGCAGTGACTCTATTTGTGGCGTACGTGCAGAAACGGCTTCTTTCTCATCACTCTCCCATACAGCTTCTATTTGTGCAAAGTGCGCTGTATTGCTGACCGATGCACAGTGACACCATCTGCAGCAAGATGATGCTGCAGCTCTTTGGAGGTGTCTGTGGATTGTCCTTGACTGTTCTCACCATTCTTCTTCTCTGCCTTTCTGATATTTTTCTTGGCCTGCCACTTCTGGGCTTAACAAGAACTGTCCCTGTGCTCTTCCATTTCCTTACTATGTTCCTCACAGTGGAAACTGACAGGTTCAATCTCTGAGACAACTTTTTGTCTCCTTCCCCTGAACAACTATGTGGAACAATCTTTGTTTTCAGATCATTTGAGAGTTGTTTTTAGTAGCCCATGATGCCACTCTTCAGAGGAGATTCAGATAGGAGAACAACTTGCAATTGGCCACCTTAAAGGGATTCTACCATTAAACTACTTTTTTTTCTAATGAACACGTCGGAATAGCCTTAAGAAAAGTTATTCGTCTCCTACCTTTAGACGTGGTCTCCGCCACGCCGTTCCGTAGAAGTACTGGTTTTAACCGGTATGCAAATGAGCTCTCCGCAGCAATGAGGGCGGGCCCCAGCGCTGAAACACCGATGAGCGCGTCTCCATTGCTGCCCAGAGGTTTTTCCTGCGCCGCCTCCTTCTTCTCCATAACTCCGCCTCTTCTGGCTTCTCATGCTCTTGTAGTTCTATACAGGAGCATAGAGAGGCAACCCCAAAATGGCTGCCGGCCAGCTCCTGTATTGAACTAAGAGAAGCCAGAAGAGGCGGAGTTGCTGCAGAAGAAGGAGGCGGCGCAGGAAAGAGCTCTCGGGCAGCAATGAGGATGTGCTCATCGGCCTTTCAGCGCTGGGGCTCGCCCTTATTGCTGCGGAGAGCTCATTTGCATACCGGTTAAAACCGGTATTTCTATGGAACGGCGCGGCGGAGACCACGTCTAAAGGTAGGAGACGAATAGCCTTTCTTAAGACTATTCCGACGTGTTCATTAGAAAAAAAAGTATTTTAATGGTAGAATCCCTTTAAGTACCTTTTCTCATGATTGGATACACCTGGCTATGAAGTGCAAAGCTCAGTGAGGTTACAAAACCAATTCTGTGCTTCAGTAAGTCAGTAACAAGCAGTTAGGAGTATTCACATCAATAACATGATAAGCGGACCAAAATTTTTGCACCGGTCACATTTTGGTGTAATGCATATTGCGCATTTTCTGTTAGTACAATAAACCTCATTCCAATCCTGAAATATTACTGTGTCCATCAGTTATTAGATATATCAAACTGAAATGGCTGTTGCAAACACCAAAATATTTACAACTAACAAGGATTAAGATTAATAGGGGGGCACTAACTTTTTCATAGGACTGTAAGTAGTCATCCATGGAAGCGAACAACAGAGGTTCACACTGAGTGACAGCAAGCAGAGGGCTTGTGAGGGACTGAGATATAATGTATATGAGAACAGGTAAGGTAGAATTTTTGGTTTCATTACTAGGAGACTGCAGGATGTCTGACCGTGACACATGAGCCGTTGTGGAAGTAGGTGCCCAGCGGGCAGTGGCATCCCTCCTCACAGTCATCCGGATAACACTCCACCTGCTGGGTCAGGTGGGCACAACTGTACGGGCAGCTGTCATTCGTCACACACTCTCGATAGAGCCGGTCCACAGGACAGCCGATGTCTGGAGAAGACACGAAGAGCCACCAATGACACATAATCCAGAGACAACAGACAGAGTGAACCTAACCTGGAAGCCATAAGCGATGGGCGAGAGGGATCTACAAGGATCTACACCAGGATCTTGAGCTCATTCACAGGATTGACAGGACCCCAGTGCCACCAGTCTATAGATGGTCTTGTACTAGAGATGGTACTTCATGTCTATACATGATCCAAACCTCAGGTTTTGTCTACATTCATCTCCTATAGCATTAGAGCATTACTAGAAACCTTCCCTACATCTCTGTGGACTTCACAAGAAGATCTGGTGTCCCGTTAAATCCAAGATGGCAACGTTCAAGAAGGTCAGATCAGGTTGGTTCCTGACTTGTAGATTACCTGATCCACCTTCAGGTTTGACTTGTTCGTTATCTGTCCACCATACTTTACCTAGACACACTTGGGTGTTACACATCCGGCTCTGAATGGCCTTCCCTTCACATTCTTGGTGCCGACATTCCCGGACCCGTATCTGCTCTCCTCCCCCACAGGTCAGGCTGCATGGTGACCATGAGGACCACTTACTCCATGGATCCTGATCTGTAATCAGAAGATCCAGACAAAATAGTGATTCCTCTAGAACCCAAGTATGAAGAAACCAGACAGAAACACACCCATGTGAACTAGTCAGAGTCATGGAAAGATCCCAGGTCACATCCCTATATGAGGGTCGGAGAAGTTATACACCATGTAAGCACTGCATTTACCTGCACAGGTGGGGGCCTGGCAAAGTCTCTTCTGCTCATGGTCCCCTACACAATCATGTCCACCATTCTGAGGTACAGGGTTGTCACATCGTCTTGAGCGACTCTGGACTCCATCTCCACAGCTCACAGAACATGTGGACCAAGAGCTCCAAATTCCCCAGTCACCATCCAAACGACACTGAGGATCGGGTCTACATAGAAGGACGCCACTGGAGCAGGTGCTGAAAGGAGAGGACGCAAAAGATTTAAAACTCCCTAATCTGCACCTGACCTAGTTCTGTAGTCTACATCTGACAACTGAAGTGGTGGAGTCATGAGCTCAGATCTGGTGGTGGACTCATGAGCTCAGATCTGAAGTGATGAACTCAGGAGCTCACCTCTGAAGTGTTGGAGTCCTAAACTCAGATCTGAAGTGGTGGAGTCCTGAGCTCAGATCTGGTGGTGGACTCATGAGCTCAGATCTGAAGTGGTGGAGTCATGAGCTCAGATCTGAAGTGGTGGAGTCCTAAACTCAGATCTGGTGGTGGACTCATGAGCTCAGATCTGAAGTGGTGGACTCATGAGCTCAGATCTGAAGTGGTGGAGTCATGAGCTCAGATCTGAAATGGTGGAGTCCTAAACTCAGATCTGAAGTGGTGGAGTCCTGAGCTTATTCTGCATTGGGGGAGTCATGAGCTCAGATCTGAAGCGGTAGAGTCCTAAACTCAGATCTGAAGTGGTGGACTCATGAGCTCAGATCTGGTGGTGGACTCATGAGCTCAGATCTGGTGGTGAACTCATGAGCTCAGATCTGGTGGTGGACTCAGGAGCTCAGCTCTGAAGTGGTGGAGTCCTAAACTCAGATCTGAAGTGGTGGAGTCCTCAACTTATCCTGCATTGGGGAAGTCATGAGCTCAGATCTGAAGTGGTGGACTCATGAGCTCAGATCTGAAGTGATGGACTCAGGAGCTCAGCTCTGAAGTGGTGGAGTCCTAAACTCAGATCTGAAGTGATGGAGTCCTGAGCTTGGTTTCAGATTGCTGCCATGAAGGTTTTACTAAGTTGACCTAAATGTCTTCTAAAGGCAATTGGAGGAGGGTATTAAACTGTGGGGGTAGCTGGAGGGGGACATTATACTGTGGGGGTAGCTGGAGGGGTACATGAAGCTGCATGGGTGGCTGAAGAGGGAAACTATGGGTGAACCAGGAGAGGGACTTTATGCTGTGGGGGCAATTTTACATTATAATGTGGGGTATATCATGTTAGGGTGGCAGTAGGGGCATTATACTGTGTGGGGGCAGAAAGAGAAATGGATGGGAATGGGCGGAGTCAACGTAGAAGTGGGTGGGGCTAAAGTATGAGAAAGGACTCCGCTGGCTCCGACAACATGTAAATACAAACTAAAGGGTTAATGTTATTTGTGAAGCTACAGGGGTGACAGCTGGGGGGGGGGGGGGCGCTAGACTGGTCCTACTGAGGACAGGGATACATGATATATACTGCGGAGTATATGGCTGCTATCTGTGCTCACCAGTTCTTGCACGGACCAGTCACTACTTCTCCCGGCTCTGCATATTCCCAGTGACTTGGTCCAGACCAGACAGAACCAGCGCCGGAGTCCAATGATTCTAAAAAACAGCAAAAATCACAATGAGTGACCATTTCATGGGGTGGTCATGGAGGACATGGATTACTCATGTTTGGGAAGGTCTCCGCCTTGTATCATGGCTGTCCCTGCCCTTCAAACTAAACTTACGGGTCTGATATTTGCATCTACAGTCACTGGGGGCCACACACTGCCCGTCCTGCAGGAGGCGCCCCTCAGGACATCCACATGATGGTTGGCACTGCTCACTCTCCATACACATGGTGCCTCCATGAAGATCGTCACAGGATCGGGGGCAGGGTTTACCGCAGGTGAAGTCCACCAGGTCTCTGCCGCACTCTGCAGGGGAGATAATAGAGCTTGATGTCTACCATCCTCCAGTGGACGGTGGAGCCCAGGAGCTACCAGGAGATCGGCATCACAAGTGGTCACACATGGACATCACCTGAGCACTGGGTGCTGTTGTCCTGGCAGGTCTGGCTCTGTCTAGATTCCCCTGTACATGGTGAACCCCCAAAGCGTGCCGGTGGGTTATTACACTGCCTGGTCCTCACAGAGTCTCCAGAACAGGCGTCACACAACGACCACGGACTCCATGGACCCCAGCTACCATTCACTATGGAGAGATGAGTGCTGGTTACATGACACACTGCCACCAGGGGGCGACCATCTCACTGCAGCTTACCTGGACAGAAGGACGGGTGCGGACACTCCCTGTGCTCCAGTTGCACCCCAGTGTCTCCATAATACTGCTGGATGTCCTCACATTGTTCTCCACCATCCCGGGGACTGGGACAAGCACAGCTCCGGTACCGTGTCACCACCTCAGTGCCGCATGTCCTGGAGCAGGGGGTCCAGTCTGACCACGCACACCAGCTGCCGGACACTGACATAGACATGATGGGAGTTATACTTCAGGAGAGATGTCCCTCAGCCTCTAATGGCTGCTCTTCATACAGGTGAAGCATGTGCCCTATTTATGCCAGTTCTCCATCATATGTTCACAGGTGAGATCCCCGACATCTCTGGGCACATACAGATGAATGGGGCGTACCTCCGGAAGCGCTGCCCCCTGGGGGTCACTATACAGAGCAACCTCCCCATTTATAATACTAAGCACTTCACTACCCATATCCAGTGCCCGCTCACCCGCTGCCCTATGCCCAGCGTCCAAACCCCTACACCCACAATAATTACCGGCACAGATGGCACTGGTGCACTTCATGGCGCCGTTCACACAGGTGCTGAGGAGATACCAGACATTCAGTACAGGTGTCCCAGGACACAGGGGTAGGATGGTTCAGGGGTTAGGCAGCTCTCACCAGTTATTACAGCCATCGCCCTTCGGTACAGTCTCTCCTGGAAGGCGTCTCGTCCCTGTTGGGATGTCCAGGCAGGTGCAGTCCTCCAGCTGTACACACGAGGAGCCATTGCCAGCCAGAAGCTTCCCCAGAGGGCAGTGACAGCCCGGCAGGCAGCGCTCAGAGCATTGCTGGGGAGACCGATAATAAGGAGGAGTCTGATCTCGCCGCATTATAGGAAGACTTGTCAGAAAGACAAAAATGGCGGCTCACCTGACTGAGTGTCACCTCATCACATGACCTGGGGCAGGTCGGACCACAACTGCTATACACAGAGCCCAAGATGGTCGAGCAGTTAAATGGGGGAGAACTCGAGTCTAGGAATAAGATACAAGATGTGGATGTACAGGTGGTGGCAGGTGTAATGAGGTGTGGATGTACAGGTGGTGGCAGGTGTAATGAGATGTGGATGTACAGGTGGTGGCAGGTGTAATGAGGTGTGGATGTACAGGTGGTGGCAGGTGTAATGAGATGTGGATGTACAGGTGGTGGCAGGTGTAATGAGATGTGGATGTACAGGTGGTGGCAGGTGTAATGAGATGTGGATATACAGGTGGTGGCAGGTGTAATGAGATGTGGATGTACAGGTGGTGGCAGGTGTAATGAGGTGTGGATGTACAGGTGGTGGCAGGTGTAATGAGATGTGAATGTACAGGTGGTGGCAGGTGTAATGAGATGTGGATGTACAGGTGGTGGCAGGTGTAATGAGATGTGGATGTACAGGTGGTGGCAGGTGTAATGAGATGTGGATATACAGGTGGTGGCAGGTGTAATGAGATGTGGATGTACAGGTGGTGGCAGGTATAATGAGGTGTGGATGTACAGGTGGTGGCAGGTGTAATGAGATGTGAATGTACAGGTGGTGGCAGGTGTAATGAGATGTGGATGTACAGGTGGTGGCAGGTGTAATGAGATGTGGATGTACGGATGGTGGAAGTAATGACATGTGGATATACAGGTGGTGGCAGGTGTAATGAGATGTGGATGTACAGGTGGTGGCAGGTGTAATGAGATGTGGATATACAAGTGGTGGCAGGTGTAATGAGATGTGGATGTACAAGTGGTGGCAGGTGTAATGAGATGTGGATGTACGGATGGTGGAAGTAATGACATGTGGATGTACAGGTGGTGGCAGGTGTAATGAGATGTGGATGTACAGGTGGTGGCAGGTGTAATGAGATGTGGATGTACAAGTGGTGGCAGGTGTAATGAGATGTGGATGTACGGATGATGGTGGAAGTAATGACATGTGGATGAACGAGTGGTGGCAGGTGTAATGAGATGTGGATGTACAAGTGGTGGCAGGTGTAATGAGATGTGGATGTACGGATGATGGTGGAAGTAATGACATGTGGATGAACAAGTGGTGGCAGGTGTAATGAGATGTGGATGTATAGGTGGTGGCAGGCGTAATGAGATGTGGATGTACAGGTGGTGGCGGAAGTAATGAGATGTGGATGTACAGGTGGTGGCAGGTGTAATGAGATGTGGATGTACAGGTGGTGGCAGGTGTAATGAGATGTGGATGTACAGGTGGTGGCAGGTGTAATGAGATGTGGATGTACAGGTGGTGGCAGGTGTAATGAGATGTGGATGTACAGGTGGTGGCAGGTGTAATGAGATGTGGATGTACAGGTGGTGGCAGTGCTAGACTTACCTGGGCATGGCCCCAGTTGGCATGGCTCCATATCAATGCTCAGACCTTCACAGTAATCCCCTCCTCCAAAGGGAGTTGGATTGTTGCAGGTTCGAGTGCGTAATCTCACCCCTTCTCCACAAGTCTTGGTACAGTCCATCCAGCCGCTCCACGCACTCCAGTTCCCAGTTTCTGTTAAAAGATTTATGGGAGAGACCACATGAGCAAATCAAGTGAGACCAAGTCCTTACTACTCCTAAGTGCCTGGGCCACGGTGCTCTGACTAGTGGGGTCCTCTGTACTTCCAGTATGTCAGGTCACATGACTACACATCATCCCTTTTATTGGGCAGTGAGGAGCTGGACATGTTCTTCATGGGTGAAGATGAGAGGCCATTACACATTCTCACCAGGACAGGGCTCCAAGCTGCAGGGTTGCTCCTCACGGTCTGGGGCTTCACAGGGTGACCCACCACCAGAAGGAGAAGGCTCAGTGCAGAAGCGATAGCGGTTCTGGAACCCTCCACCACATGATGCAGAACATTCACTCCAGGGCGTCCAAACAGACCAGCTCCCATCTACTGCTATGAAGAGAGAGCACAATATAACAAGGAACAAGCCACAAAGGCTGAACTGATATAACTCTCCAGTAGGGTTGAGCTGATTTTGAGATTTCAGGATCGTTTTTAAGATCTGATTTTCAATCATTCTCCAGCCGATCCCGATCGTGAAATTTGCTAGGCCGCCGATCGGGATCCGATCTTTCCCCATCCCGATCGCTCAGCCCTAGTCTCCAGTACTGGACTGCCAGAAGCCACCAGTACTGTACTGCCAGAAGCCACCTGGACTGGACAGACAGAGGCTGCTACACCTGGGGCCAACTAAGATTGACCTGATACCACCTTCCTCTAGCAGTCTGGCAGGGGCTGCCTATACTGGACTGACAGAAGCCACTTGTGATGGACTAATAGAGGACATTGGGTTTGCACAACACAAACCAATGGTACTGGACTGAAACAAGCCATTAGTACTGAACTGACAGAGGACACCGGTGTTCATTGACTGACAGAAAGTCACCAGAGTCCACAACAAGAATGGCGGAGGAACCTTAGGATGGATTCAAAAGATCTCATATAGAAAGAGGAGACCAAGCCTGAGGAATATTTCAGCCTCCACAAGAGACAAGAGTGACAACGGGAGACACGTAGACAAGTCAGATTCTCACCATCACATGTCAACTCCGAGCAGTTGGTGATCCGGCCCGAAAGACAGGTGCTGGGAAAGAGAAGAAGACAGAGAGGTATGTGACCACAGATAAAGCACAAGAGTCCCAATGGAGGAAATGACTGTACAACAGTTGTACAATAGTCTAGAAAGAACCCTCCACCCAGCGAGTACCTACCATCTAGTGACAACCCTCCACCCAGTGAGTACCTACCATCTAGTGACAACCCTCCACCCAGTGAGTACCTACCATCTAGTGACAACCCTCCACCCAGTGAGTACCTACCATCTAGTGACTACCCTCCAACTTGAGAGAACCTACCATCTAGTGACAACCCTCCACCCAGTGAGTACCTACCATCTAGTGACAACCCTCCACTCAGTGAGAACCTACCATCTAGTGACAACCCTCCATCCTGAGAGAACCTACCATCTAGTGACAACCCTCCACTTGTGAGAACCTACCATCAAGTGACAACCCTCCATCCAGCGAGAACCTACCAACAAGTGACAACCCTCCATCCAGCGAGAACCTACCATCTAGTGACAACCCTACACCCATCGAGTACCTACCATCTAGTGACAACCCTCCACCTAGCGAGAACCTACCATCAAGTGACAACTTTCCACCCAGTGATGACTTGTGGACAATATTCTCCATATCTTCCATATTCCTGTGGTTTATTGCCCTGAGCTCCTGGTAGGCCGCAGTTACTCACCAGTTATTGCAGTCTCTCTGTACGGGGTCTCCAGGCTCATACCAGGCTCCATCCTCAGTGCAGGGGCAGTTATCGGGGGGGACACAGCGATTATTCTACAAGACAGAGGTCACTTCTTACTATAGACACAATTACACATAACACTGCACAATCTGAGCTCCAACAGTACAATGCACCCTGGTAACCGAAAGGATGGAGCGCAGCTCTGGCAGTGACTTCAGTATAAATCATGATGTACAGACTGTGAATGTGTTCACTTGTGGAGGTAACACCCGTGTAGATCACAGTCCCGATCCACAAACACACCCGGCCTGGCTGGAGCAGTTCTTGATGTGGATAGTGTCTCCATTACCCCTGAAGTGGCCATGTAGTCATCTGAATGTCTCAGTGGTGCAGCCTCAGGCTGTGGGCCTGTAGGCACAAGTGATCTCAGGAGAGAGATGAAGAACACTTTCCTGTTCAGTAAAGGGCCGGGTTTCATCTTTTTTTCTCTTCAGTTTCTCTTAAGAAAGACGCTGTAGGAATTTAGTAGAGGAGGCGCAGTGCAGGGATAATACGGTATTTTACCTTAGGGCCCTGCGCCATACTCCACCCCCAACGCCACCCTTAGCTCCTCCCACATGTGATGGCTACTCACCAGTAAGACCGCCCCGTCCTGGCAGTAACAGCCTGGTTGACATGTCCAGTTATGGCCTCCACTGCTGAGATCAGCACAGGATGAGGGACCCTCAGCACACTCCTTCCACACCTTACCATCTAAGCAGAGGCCGGGCTCCTCGCCTGGAAAGAGAAAACTACACCTGAGAATATCCAAGGAAGAGCATCAAACCCACAACGCAAAGAGAGGTCCAGAGCTCCACCCACAACCCATGCATGGACCCACAGCTTCACCCACAACCCACACATGGACCCAGAGCTTCACCCACAACCCACGCATGGATCCAGAGCTTCACCCACAACCCAAGCATGGACCCAGAGCTTCACCCACAACCCACATATAGACCCAGAGCTTCACCCACAACCCAAGCATGGACCCAGAGCTTCACCCACAACCCACATATAGACCCAGAGCTTCACCCACAACCCACGCATGGACCTAGAGCTTCACCCACAACCCACGCATGGACCCAGAGCTTCACTCACAACCCACGCATGGACCCAGAGCTTCACCCACAACCCACGCACAGACCCAGAGCTTCATCCACAACCCACACATGGACCTAGAGCTTCACCCACAACCCACACATGGACCCAGAGCTTCACCCACAACCCATACATGGACCCAGAGCTTCACCCACAACCCATACATGGACCCAGAGCTTCGCCCATAACCCACGCACAGACCCAGAGCTTCATCCACAACCCACACATGGACCCAGAGCTTCACCCACAACCCACACATGGACCCAGAGCTTCACCCACAACCCAAAGAAAGGCCGCTAACTTCAACAACAACCCGAAGAAAGGCCCCTAACTTTACCCACAACCCACACTTGGACCCAGAGCTTCACCCACAACCGATACATGGACCCAGAGCTTCACCCACTACCCAAAAAAAGGCCCCTCACTTCATACACAATCCAAAAACCTTCCTTTACAACCCAATGAGCAGCATGAAGCTTTACACATAACCTAAGAAGATTCACCCACAATCCAGAAGGGTCCCAGAGCTTCATCCACAACTCATGGAGCTTCACCCGAAAGAGGGGCCCAAAGATTTACTCGCAACCTATGGAGCTTCACTCGCAACCCAGTGAGGCGCACAGATGAGTGGCCTAGATGGTGACTGTCATATAGGACAACACAATGGTGACTGCGGCCCCGGATGTGGCTAGAGTATCACAAGTCACTCAGGACCAATAAAGCTCAGGGCTTTACTTATTGAGTATTAGATGAGACACCTCCCGTAAGATGTTGTCATCTTGAAAATGACTATTACAAGGTGTCCTCTGAGGAGACTGAAGACATAATCTTTGGACAGAAGAGACCGTCAGGGTTAATGATTGGGGTGAACATAACCAGCAGAAGGAAGCTTCTCACCAGAACAGGGTCTCAGGTTACAGGTCCCAAACTCGATCCCACGCAGGGTGATACTGACCCGGCTGCGATTCCTGTATCCTCCCCCACAGGGGACTGAACATTCTGACCATGGACCCCATTCTCCAGCAGAGCCTGAAAAAGAATAGACACCCCAAAATGTCAAGATCATTTCACAACTGGGGGGACCTTGTGCAGTGAACGTAGCAGAATCACTGACAGTCCTTCCCTACTGGTCTCATATGCCACCCAAACTATATAGTATAGCGCCAGACAGTGCCTAAGTAATACTATAGCTGGAGACATGGCGACACTTCAAGAGAACCCACCAAGGAGGAACGTGTATTTACTCATGTATGCCGGGGAGTTGATGGTGAAATGTCTTAATCGATAGACCCTCAATGGACTTACCTTTACAAGGCTGCAAACTGCAAAATTCTATAGCAACACTGGAGCCCTCACAAGACCGTCCCCCAAAGGCTGCAGGTGGGTTAGTCTTGGAACGGTAACGACGTCTGGTACCCACATTGCAAGTTCTGCTACAGGAACTCCAGAGTGTCCAGCTGCTCCAACCACAGTCCACTGTACGACCGATAAGAAGACAGAATATCATAGACTACAGCGGAGCTCATAGTGACAGGGGAGACTATACTTGTCAAGAAAGAACTAGATTGGAGAGAAGGTTCTAGAGCAATATTCAGCTCCTACATACACTACATATATCCGGGAGAAATACAGCTCTAAAATGTGTCTATCTGACCAGAATTAAAAAAGGAAAAAATACGTCTACCCATCTACTCAACCAGACCATCCTCTGAAGTGAACAAAACATGTCTACCCATCTACTCAACCAGACCATACCCTGAGGACAACAAAACATGTCTATCCATCTACTCAACTAGGCCATACCCTGAGGAGAAAAAAAACATGTCTATCCATCTACTCAACCAGACCATACCCTGAGGAGAACAAAACATGTCTACCCACCTACTCAACCAGACCATCCTCTGAGGTGAACAAAACATGTCTACCCATCTACTCAACCAGACCATACCCTGAGGAGAACAAAACATGTCTATCCATCTACTCAACCAGACCATACCCTGAGGAGAACAAAACATGTCTATAAATCTACTCAACCAGACCATCCTCTGAGGTGAACAAAACATGTCTACCCATCTACTCAATCAGACCATACCCTGAGGACAACAAAACATGTCTATCCATCTACTCAACCAGACCATGCCCTGAGGAGAACAAAACATGTCTACCCATCTACTCAACCAGACCATGCCCTGAGGAGAACAAAACATGTCTACCCATCTACTCAACCAGACCATCCTCTGAGGTGAACAAAACATGTCTACCCATCTACTCAACCAGACCATACCCTGAGGACAACAAAACATGTCTATCCATCTACTCAACCAGACCATACCCTGAGGACAACAAAACATGTCTATCCATCTACTCAACGACACCATCCTCTGAGGTGAACAAAACATGTCTATCCATCTACTCAACCAGACCATACCCTGAGGAGAACAAAACATGTCTACCCATCTACTCAACGACACCATCCTCTGAGGTGAACAAAACATGTCTACCCATCTATTCAACCAGACTATCGTCTGAGGAAAATAAAACAAGCCTATCCATCTACTCAGCCAAGTCATACTCTGAGGAGAACAAAACATGTCTATCCATCTACTCAACTAGACCATTCTCAGAGGAGGATAACATGTGTCTACCTATCTACTCTATTAGACTGTCCTCTAAGTAGCATAAAAGAGCTCCCACCTCAACCGAAGGATTGACTTGAGGAGGATGACAAGTGCCTAATCACCCTAAACCATACCCCAATAAACATGTCTACCCATCTATCCAACCTGAGCATCTCCTACAGAGGATAAAATGCATATACTTGGCCTGAATCATCTCCGGAGGGGATTAAAATATGTCTACCCATCTACCCTACTGGCCTGCCCCATCCCCAGTGGAAGATCACATGAATGGGAGTCAACATGGTACCACCTAATGGATCTGCACTGATTGGCTGCTGTAGCTCAGGGGTGAGGAGTTGGGGCTGAAAAGAAGTGTCATGTGACCCATCTTAGTGCTGCTGATTGGCTGAGAGGGCTTATAAAGGGAGGGGGAAGATGTGATGAGCTTTTTCCACCTTTAGGAGCCCGAGGTAATGGGCGCTGTTGTCCCCTCTCAAGCCCAGTGTAACCAAGTTAGTTTGTTCCCTGTGACATGGAGATTATAGAGAATAAACATGGCCGTTGTGAGCCCTGTGGTCTCCCTGGTTTATGGATTGCGTGATGATATATGTGGTGATTACCTGGACAGGGTTCGGTCCCGCAGATCATCTCACCAGAGACACACGTGCTGGAGACAGATACAAGAACATGGCTGAATGTCCAGTGGACATGACACCGCACCACAGAGACACGATGAGCACTGACCAGTTATTACAGGTGTCCAGCGTCCTGTTCTCCCCTGGCAGCAGCAGCTCCCTCTGGTGGTAGCAAAAACACTCAGTGCGGGGGACACAGCTGTTGTTCTGCAGAAAGAAGCCCTCCGGACAGTAGCAGCCCTCATAGCAGTTAGAGGCGCACTCCACGTCCCCAGCCTGGTCCAGGCACAGACGTGGACAGGCCCCTCCCCCTCTGCGGCACTCCTCCGTGGTCTGGTAGATCATGTTGGATGGGCACAAGTCTGAAGAACAGGAGAAATCTGAACAAGACCTGACAAAAGGACCAAAGTCTCAGCAGTGTCAAGTCATGTTACCATCTGTGCGGACCTGGACGATGGAGAGTTGCACCAGTAAAACAGCGGTTACTCCGGTGGACCCCTGAGACTGTAATGGGGTCCACTGGGTGTCCGCCATATTCACACCCAATGGAGACTCATATGCAGATGTGAACTAGCCTCAAATGGAAAGTTCTGCAGCTTAATAGACTTTGTCCAGGACTCAACACATTCATGACCTCTGCTTGCTGTCACTGAATGGAGACGATCAAGGCTTATATCTAGAGGTTAAAAACTCATTGCAATCTAATTCACAGCTGAGGATTTGTCACAACTAGACACCCCTCTGTGAGCTATGACCCCCTCCGCTGTCAGTGATGGAGAAACCCCTGATGTCCTCAGCTGCTCACCTCTACAGGGGTGTGTGTTACATTCCCTGGTCTGGATCTGGGGCCCCTGGCATTCAGGGCCCCCATGAAGTGGCACTGGCTTGGAGCACGAGCGGTTCCGGGTTTGGATTCCAGAGTCACAGGTGGCTGTACATTCTGTCCAGGAGCTCCAGGAGGACCAAGCGCCGACCACTGAGCAATGAGATATACAGTGTGAGATATATACAGTATATACAGATCAGGACAGGGACATGTAAGTGTACAGGAGACACAGGTCATGGTGTGATAATCAGAGCTGATGTCACACTTACCAGGACAGGGCGATGTGTCGCATGTCTCCTCCTGCACAGATTCTCCTACGCAGACTGTCGCTGAGTTGTTACAGTGCCGGAACCTTCTCCGCAGTCCTGTATGTTCTACATCATAGAAGCAGGTCCTGGAACACGAGGTCCAGGCCGTCCACTCACTCCAGAACACGTCTGTCTCTGCCATGGGAGATACCCCCAAATCAGTATAATGTGCTGGTGACCGCGCAACCTCCAGAACATTATAGACTTTAGTATAATGTTCCTGGCCCCTGCGTCCAATCAGACACTCCTACTGCTACATAGGCCCACCCCTGCCTAAACCCCAATAGTTACATAGACAAAAAATAGGAATAATTGGATTCCCCCACTTGGGTTGTCCCATCCCCCTTCACTCTAGGTAGGTCTCATCAGTAGGGTTGAGCCGATCTTGAGATTTCAGGACCGTTTTTAAAATCCGATTTTCGATCATTTTCCAGCCGATCCCGATCATGAAATTTGCTCGATCGCCAATCGGGATCTGATCTTTCCCGATCGCTCAACCCCAGTTACTTTATGTTTATGGAGTAGGGTTGAGCCGATCTTGAGATTTCAGGACCGTTTTTAAAATCAGATTTTCAATCATTTTCCAGCTGATCGTGAAATTTGCTCGTCCGACGATCGGGATCCAATCTTTCCCGATCGCTCAATCCTACTCACCAGTATAATGTAAGGATAAGGAACATGCCATGGGGTAGATACAGGAGAAGCTCAGGTATAATACCACATTTATAATGTCCTCACCATTGTCACAGGGGGTGTAGCACTCTCTCACTTCCCGGGTGTCGCCTTGGCATGGATCACCGCCATTAGAGCTGGGTGGGTTGGTCGGAGACCTGAAGGGATTGAAACAAGTCCAAGACTTGGACAACTCCATTGTATAATGGGATGTGGAGTATGATCAGAGGGTCCCAGACACATGCACTGTACCTGAATCTTTCCTGTACTCCGCTCCCACATGTCTGGTCACATGGAGTCCAGTGAGACCACGCGGACCATCCGCAGTCCACAGCACAGGCCGAGCTGTCACATGTCACCTTCCCATCCTGACAATGGCTGGAGAGATGAATAATGAGCAAGGTTAGAGATACAGGATGGAAAAAATAATAAGGTGGGATGAAGGGTTAATCAGACAGACGCAAGTCGTGGCATTTAGTGCTTGTAAATACCCCCATAATGGTCAAGCTAGGGCAGTTACTCCCACTGGTCCTCACCACACACTGCAGTCATCATGACTGGACACCTCCCCTGGAAGCTGAGATACGTGCTCCATACTACAACGACACTCACTGACGTTCACACATTGACCATCCTGGAGGAATCGCCCCGGGGGACAGCGACAACCTGTAAGATAACATGGTGGCAAGATTTGTGTGATACATTATACATCACTTGTTATCTAGACATCAGTGGTGGAAGGTCTGTGGTCAGCAGCCATTGCCAGGCCACTACAACATGGCTCACAGACCACATTTGGGCAGACAGCTGCTACTGCCATGAGGTTGAGGTTGGTGCCCACCTTCCATACAGTCACTGTTACACAGGGTCTCACTATTCAGGCCACGACAGGTCAGGGGACACGGCTCCATCTGGTGGGATTCACAGTCTCCAGGGCCAAGATAAATCATCTCAGGTCCACAATCTGCCAACACAAGGTGGGGTCATGTCACTGGATGACCTCACATGACTACACAACCATACCAGCCATCGATAACACTACCTACAGATGTTCCTGACTGTCTTCTTACCTTCTGAGTCTTCACAAGGCTGTAAATTACAAGACTCAGTCTGCACAGGCTCACCAAAACACTGAAGGCCCCCATTTTTGGGTGGAGGATCTTCACACTTCCTTCTTCTGGAGCGGGTTCCTCCTTGACATTCTGCGTCACACATAGACCACTCTCCCCAATGGGACCAGGCTCCGTTCACTGAGGGAGCATAAACATACCATCTGTAGATCCATCTCATCATGCGCACATGTGTGTATTAATGTTCAGCTGCTCACTTTCATCATATCTATATACATATAACTCTGTAATGGGGTATACAGTATCCACGTCCCATCACCAGTGGTGAACAATCTGCCACTCTTCCTTACGCTTATATCTACATTTGCTCCTTATCTACAATATGATCTTCCTCACCTGGACAAGCCTTCACAAAGCAACTTTTACTGTCAAACTGGGTTCCAGCACAATGTCCTCCTGGCAGACGTTCCCTGATCACATCTCTGCGGCGGAACATCACTCCAAGTGCACAGGAACGACTACAGTCACTCCATGATGTCCACGGGGACAGAATACAATCCACTGTAAGAACAGAAGAAGACCTAATAAGAAGACCTAGGCCATGGAAGTTAGTTCAACAGAGAGGTCTGGTCCAAACTGAGATCCGAGAGGCCTAAAAGAAGACCCACAGAATGACCTGCGTCTTGGAGAGCTCCACTCTTCTTGGCACAGTCTTAGATTCTCCTCAGGGTCTAGAGGGTCTCCATATAGTGTAAAAATTATATAAGTGACATGTTGAGTCATCCATGTCCACCAATCCCTATAAGGATGAAGATTCTCAACCGTGGTATGGTGGAACAAAACGTCAACATCTACTGTCAGACCAAGCTCATCCTCAGACATAGAGACTCGGAGAGAGAAAGGGATGATCCAGATCTCACATTATCAGATGCCTTGTCCCTATAGAATATATAATCCTCAAACAATGACTACGTTATGTACATGAACACTATTCCTAGGATGTGTTGCCTCCTCAGGTGTCTTGTCCTATTGAACATTTCTACATATAGACAGTTCTCCTGCTCTACTTGCTGGACCAGTGGAGATCAGACTTGGTCACCTACCACATCCGTCCTCATCAGAGCCATCTGCACAGTCCCTCTGGAGGTCACATCGTCTCTCCATGGAGATGCACTCTCCTGAACCACATTGGAATTGTCTGGAGGAGCACACATTGGGGCCCGGGCTGGGACCATACCACGAGGGTGTAAAGGTAGACACCATGGATGAGGTACCTGCGAGACAACAAGCAGACATGATGAAGATCAGGTACGTTATGGAATCCAGGAAGAGCACTGAGAACGGAGGGAGGGTCACCCACCACAGAGGCGCTCATCAGAGCCATCGGCACAGTCGTCCTGTCCATCACACACCTCGGATCCATTGATGCAGCCGTAGAGGGAACAAGCAAACTGACCCAAACCACAAGATGTCCTCGGGGTGTCAGTGGTCAGGTCCATCAGGAAAGTGCTGCTGGTTCCTACAATAAACAATAACATGACAGGTCAGCAGCTATGGAGCCAGGCCCTGGAGACACCTCCTCCTCTGCCTCAATCGGGGGCCGCAGAGCAAATACAACGAGATACATCTTCTTACAATAACTAGACCTCCTACTACTTCATGTATCTGATCTGGAGCTGTATCAGGTCTTACACTCCAGTCACATCCATGCCTTCCTGGTAGTTCTCAGTCGCCCCTCAGAGTTGCCCTCGGCTGGTCCAAAGTGTGAACAGAACAAGCTCCTTAGTACAAGTGGACCAAGGTGTGTGTCAGCAGAACGCTTAGAAAGTGCCAACCAGAACAGGACATTTCAGAACATCTACCTGAAAGCTTTGCACAGCTGTGAAACAGTCTAGAACTTTCCGACCGTTAATCTAGAACAGGACTTTATACAAACCTTCATAAGTATAAATGGCATGATGTCCTTCACGACCCCCCTCCTCTGGGCCCCCTTCTGGTGGAACCTCGACAGGCTCCTTCCAAATAACCACAGTGCCAGAACCAGGTTTCACGCTAGAATGATGTCCATCTGGTACAACAAAGACATCGGGCCTCGGCCCAGTCTCCCCAACACCTCTAGAAGCCGTTCTCAGTGTAGGGGTAAGGGTGCTTGGGGTTTCCACTTCATGATGTGATAAGGGGGATGTTGTTGGACCTGACTGATCATATGGAGAGGACCAGGCTTGATTTGATGTAGACAACCTTTCTCCAAAACTTTGTCTAGAGTCTATGTCTGTTGATGGTTCTTTGGTCACTGGGCCACCAGACCTACCCGGTGTTTTCCCTGAAAGACTCAAGCTCTCCACTGATAGACCTGGGTGGTTGGTCCTTACCCCAGGCGTAGGAGATATGACACTCTCACCACCAGATGATGTTGTGTGATATAAAATATCTTCACTAGGTCCGGGAGCTCTTGTGAGAGATGGTCTTATTCCTGTCACTGGTTCTATACTTTTTGAGGAAATGTCATCTACATTGATGCCCAATGACCATGTGTCCTTACCGGAAGGAGAAGTGGCCAGTCCAGGAATGCCGGTTTGGTATTCATTGGGGCGAAGTGCAGGACTTCCGGAGATACCCCCTCTTCTTGATGTAACTGCAGTCATTGTTGGACGGCTGCTCCCTGTATTTGCAGTCACTGCAGGTGGAGGAATCGTTCCAACAGGTCCCAAGGAGCCAGGGGACACCAGGGAAGGCTGTGGACTCCTGGAGGCAGATTCCAGTGTAGGCTCAGGTCTTTCTAGGACTTGGGTTCCAGGTTTACCACTTACTTGATGCTCTTCTTGTAAGCCGGATTGAGCTGTATCTGCTGGGGTTGTCTTCTGCTCTTGGTTTGCACTGATTATACCTGGATTTCCAGTTGGCTGGGATTGATAATATATTCCCGGTTCTCCGATATATGCTGGGACTGGTGAGTGCTCACCGCTGGGAGATGCTGAAAGGTCCATCGGCGTGGTGGGTAACTCTGTGAGGAAGACAACACATGAGTACATTGTGGGGGAAGGGGGGGATTATTCTTTATTTGTGCAACCCAATGGCTAATAAGGTTAAAGAAACGGGGGCCAGGAGTCCTCAGGAGAACTGCCATTATGCCCAAAATAAGACAGAACTTACCAGGAGCGGCCGTCTCCAACCCCAGGGGAACAACACCTGGCATGAAGAGACAGACAATAAGATCACAACAGTAGCTCCTCTCCCTCGCATTATATTCATTCTCAGCATTAGGTCCATACTATGAAGTGCTCAGGAACCTTTATCTGATAAGAACTC
Source organism: Leptodactylus fuscus (assembly GCF_031893055.1). Taxonomy (NCBI): domain Eukaryota; kingdom Metazoa; phylum Chordata; class Amphibia; order Anura; family Leptodactylidae; genus Leptodactylus; species Leptodactylus fuscus. The sequence continues at coordinate 129,084 of NW_027440165.1, read as the reverse complement.
TGGGCCCATGTCAGAGGGATGTCAGAGGCCTAGGGTCTTCTTCTCTACTGATACCCGACATAACAATGACATCTTACCACATCCTTCCTCATCAGAGAAGTCCCGGCAGTCAGCTTTCCCATTACACAGGGTCATGGAGGCGTTCACGCACTCGCCACTGCGACACTCAAACTCTCCCGGCCGGCAGTGAGTTGGCTTTGCCTCTCCAGGGAGGATAAAAGTGACTGTGCCAGAGCGGCTCGTGACCGGGGGCCCTGTGGGCTCTGCTAAAGGATAAGAGCATAGTCAAGACTACAGACACATGACAGATGCCCAGTATAATGACCCACAATGCACTGCAATGACTTTGAGCCATCAGAGGGAGCATGGGCCAATGGACATGGACTATTACCTGCTGTGAACCATATTTCTCGGCCGCCAGCATTGTTGGGCTGAGGTTCCTTGGGCGAGGATGATTCTGGGGGCACATACTATAACACCCCCTAAGAAATAGACCAGTAACCTTCTGCTGGACAACTATTGTGTTTGAGTATGGGCCCAACAGAGGATCCGCTGGTACCCTGGTGGACTAGACCAATACTGGTCGCCAATGTGTCAATTGAAGGAAATTGGAGCCTACTGTATACTATCAGCTGTTGCCTCTGTCCTGCTCTCCATTAAAGATGACGCCCAAGACCAGTGTCGTAAGCTTCTCCATAGACTCACCATAAGAGCATCCGATGATCTCGCTACGCAGGTAAATGGCCTTGTGATACTCCATAGGAAGAACACGAAGAAAGCGAGTCAGCAAGACACCAGTCAGCTCCCGTCTCACCGCGGTGTTACTGTCAGTGTTGGCGTCAAAAATCTGTTCCAAGAAAAGAGAACACACACAGGAGGAGACTAAAGTCTGAGACTAGAATAATCCAAGGGTGCAGGAGAAGACTGAGGACTCGGAGCAGCCGCTCCAGGGTGAGATGAATAGTCAGATGAGGTCCACGGCTGGTGGTCTTACCTGTGGATCCTGGGAGTCGCCTCCTCTCCTGGTGTAGTTGTGAAATACAATCCCGTCATTGCTGTACATCAGACGATACTTGGTGACGTATCCTCCAGACTGCCGCCCGCCCTGAGTGACCACAGCGGAGATGAAGGTGGGCTGCAGGAAGTCTACTTGGAAGAAGGGATATTTGTCTGAGTCCAGAGGGTGCCACCCGGGGACAATGTTCAGGCTGTGGAGATATAAGTGTAGATAATCGTCCCTTAGTGTGATCTCCATCTGTCTCTAGAGCCCCGGCAATGCCCCCAGTTCTCCTCCACCACATATGATGTGAATATAACAAGGCACTGACATGTTCGGCACAATATTCAGACGTCCGGCATCTGGTGGATTATTCTCCTGGTAAGAGGATGCACTCAACTGCTTGTAATGGACGCGGCCATCTTCCAAACCCAAGGGACCCTCGCATGGCCCTGCAGAAGACAACATTGCTCAATGTAGGTACATATGAAGAACAGAGAAATTTCCTCCATTATTTATATCCGGGCCCTCCGGTCCTACCCTCACAAATAGTCAAACACTACATCAAACCCAGTGGAGATATTTGAGTTTCTTGCTCACATTGCCCTTCATCTGTTGGTAGATGAACATGATTTAGATATTTACCGGGTGGAGCCGATATCTCTCTTCCTGGAATCCTGGACTGATCAGTTCCTGATGGTCCCTGTAATATACAATACAGATATTAGAGCATGACATGGCACACGGAGACGTCTATGAGCTTCTCATGAGGAGAGACCTTGATGGTGGAGAATCTGTAACACTAGAATCATCTCTCACATCCACAGACTGGTCTATTCTAGCAATGGGCGAAGATTAGGAAAGACTGGACCTGGCTGACTTGGAGGTCTATACTGGGAGCACTGGGATAGCCAAGGTCTATCCATAACTGTGATGTGAGCAGCTCTGCAGAAAGTCATGGAGTCTCTCATATGACGTCATGACTGACCTGCGTTGTATCAGGTATTCTAGGTCCAGATGGTGGGGTGGGAATTCCGGTCCAAGGAAGACTGTCTGTTCCAGATGAGCTGACACTGAGCTTGTCCTCATCTTTACCACTGAAGAATAATGAGGCAGAATGTAAGAACATAAGTCAGATCCCATTTACCACCCAACAATTGACCTGGACCTTCGCTTCTCACCTCCATGCGGTGTTGGTGGGGCTAGTGGTGCTGCGAGCCCAGGAGACACATCCAATCTCATCAGCCCCATCTGAACAGTCCAGGTGGCCATCACATCTCTGAGATACCTCAATGCAGTTCCCAGAGGTTTTGCAGTAAAATTGGGAGCGTTGGCAGCCCCACTTGGCTGGAGACAGAGGGGATGGAGCAGTGCCTGCATGGCCAGGGTGGGAGAGGATGGTAAGGGTCTATCATCTCCAATAGTTATATTGGTGCATCATTACCTATTATTAGTCATGGTCTGCTGCTAGAATAGAAAATGTCCAATGCTTTTCTAATGGTAAATAAACATGAAAGAAAACAGAGGAATCTGGAGGAGACAGAGAGGCCCAGAGAGACAGAGGAGCCTGGAGGAGACAGAGGAGCCTAGAGGAGACAGAGGAGCCTGGAGGAGACTGAGGAATCTGGAGGAGACAGAGGAGCCTGGAGGAGACAGAGGAGCCTGGAGGAAACAGAGGAGCCTGGAGGAAACAGAGGAATCTGGAGGAGACAGAGGAGCCTGGAGGAGACAGAGGAATCTGGAGGGGACAGAGGAGCCTGGAGGAGACAGAGGAGCTTGGAGTAGATAGAGGAAATCTGGAGGAGACAATGAAGACTGGAGGAGACAGAGGAGCCTAGAGGAAACAGAGGAATCTGGAGGAGACAGAGGAATTTGGAGTAAACAGAGGAATCTGGAGGAGACAGAGGAGCCTGGAGGAGACAGAGGAATCTGGAGGAAACAGAGGAATCTGGAGGAGATAGAGGATCCTGGAGGGGACAGAGGAGCCTGGAGGAGACAATGAAGCCTGGAGGAGACAGAGGAATATGGAGGAGACAGTGAAGCCTGGAGGAGACAGAGGAATCTGGAGGAGACAATGAAGCCTGGAGGAGACAGAGGAGCCTGGAGGAGACAGTGAAGCCTGGGGGAGACAGAGGAATCTGGAGGAGACAGAGGAGCCTGGAGGAGACAGATGAATCTGGAGGAGACAATGAAGCCTGGAGGACACAATGAAGCCTGGAGGAGACAATGAAGCCTGGAGGAGATGGAGGAATATGGAGGAGACAGAGGAATTTGGAGAAAACAGAGGAATATGGAGGAGACAGATGAATCTGGAGGAGACAATGAAGCCTGGAGGAGACAGAGGAATATGGAGGAGACAATGAAGCCTGGAGGAGACAGAGGAATCTGGAGGAGACAATGAAGCCTGGAGGAGACAGAGGAATATGGAGGAGACAGTGAAGCCTGGAGGAGACAGAGGAGCCTGGAGGAGACAGTGGAGCCTAGAGGAGACAGAGGAGCCTGGAGGAGACAGAGGAATCTGGAGGAGACAATGAAGCCTGGAGGAGACAGAGGAGCCTGGAGGAGACAGTGAAGCCTGGGGGAGACAGAGGAATCTGGAGGAGACAGAGGAGCCTGGAGGAGACAGATGAATCTGGAGGAGACAATGAAGCCTGGAGGACACAATGAAGCCTGGAGGAGACAATGAAGCCTGGAGGAGATGGAGGAATATGGAGGAGACAGAGGAATCTGGAGAAAACAGAGGAATATGGAGGAGACAGAGGAGCCTGGAGGAGACAGATGAATCTGGAGGAGACAATGAAGCCTGGAGGAGACAATGAAGCCTGGAGGAGACGGAGGAGCCTGGAGGAGACAGAGGAATCTGGAGGGAACACAAGAGTCTAGAGCAGGACATATGGGTCTGAAGGAGGACAAAGGAGTCTGGAGGGGACAAAGGTGTCTGGAGGAGACAATAGAGTCTGGAGGAGGGCTGAGGGGTTTGAAGTTAACAATTCACAAGGACAATCCTTTACCAACCCTACCCTTCCCCAGAGATTCAAGTTACAATGATGTTACCACAATAAATTTCATCAGATTGGTCTCCACAGTCATTGATTCCATTACATACAACTCCGTGAGATCCAGCAGGGACACAACGACCATTGTGACACTGGAACTGCCCCGTCTGGCAATGGTCACCTGAGTGCATGGGTGCGGTAGGTCTAACTGACACTGTATTGGAAGAATAGGGGGTCAGTTATATTAAAGGCTCACGTGACCCATCAAGGCCCAGTCTTAGATTTACCTTCTCCACAGCCCAGGAGTTCAACTCGCATGAATATTCTATTATGATAGTCCTGAGGGAGGACACGGACGTACTGCGCGGGGATCATCGCTTCAAAGCTTGTAGCAACTGGTGTGGCGCCATCAAAGTTACCCGAGAAAACCTACATGGAGGAGGAATGGAAGTCACTGAGGGAGAATGAGCCCCTGTATGGTGTCTGCAGTGACAATAGCTCAGACTGGGGTAGGTTCTCCATCATGTTGTGCCTTCTTACATCCAACCTCTGCACTTATTGATATTAGACATACACATGTCTAATTAGTCATCACCAATATGGCAGCTCTATATAGTTAAAGGGGTTGTACATGGATGCTTGATTCCAAAAACAGGGGTAATGGGTGCAGTGGAGGAGCTGGGTACTGGAGGTGACGTGTGTTGTGAGGGACATGGAGACTTTGAGGGTGATGGGCACTGGGGGAGTGCCATGTTGGAGCAAATTTCCTTGCCCATCACACACACCTTGGTCTTCTGCTGGCCGTTACTCCTTATCTCCGTGTAGTTGTACCAGATCTTCTGGTCTACGCTGAACTGTATTTCATATCTGGTGACGTAGAAGTCAGAGGAACCGGCACCTTGTGTCACAATCCCTGCAATAGACAAGACGTCACAGTCTAATAGGACAACATAATCCGGGGCCCGATTTCATCCTGGACCAGCTCTCATATCATACAACCACATGGAAATGTGCAATGCACAGCCAACAAACATGTCACAGGTCACACGAGCCGCCTGCCGCTGGGATCAAAGACGCTTTGTAGATGAAACCCAATAACACCAGAGCTCCCTCCCCAAAAACTGCCCTAAAAACCCAGAATACCTGGTACATAGTACAACTAAAGAAGCCCTGCAGAGCGTAGAACATCACACCCCACAGCCACAGGAACATACAAGCTTCATACAGTGGCTTGCAAAAGTCTTCACACCCTTGAACTTTGTCGCATTTTGTCACAACCTCAAACTTAAATGTATTTTATTGAGATTTTCAGTGATGACCAACACAAAGTAGCAGAAGATTGTGAAACGGAAGGAAAATGATACAAGATTATCGGCATTGTAATCCAATAAAAATCTGACAAGTGTGACGTGCAAAAGTCTTCAGCCCCTTGTACTCTGATAACCCTAAATAAAATCCAGTGCACACAATTGCCTTTAGTAGTCACTGAATGAGTTAATAGATTAGTCTGGCTGTGTGTAATGTCGTCTCAGTATATATATATATATATATATATATATATATATATATATATGTACCTGTTCTGTGAAGGCCTCAGTGGTTTGTTAGAGAACACTAGTGAACAAACAGCATCATGAAGACCAAGGAACTCACCAGACAGCTCAGAGATAGCATTATGGAGAAATGTAAAGCAGGGTCAGAATATAAGAACATCTCCCAAGGAGCCCTGTACAATCCATCATCCAAACATGGAGAAAGTACCAAGACATGACCGCCCACCTAAACAGATGACTGACAAGGAGAGCGCTGGTCAGAGAAGAGGCCCATGGTCAGTGCGGAGAAGTCGCAGAAATCCTCAGATACAGGAGAATCTGTCCACAGGACAACTAGAGGTCACTGCGCACCCCACAAATCTGACCATCTATATGGAAGAGCGGCAAGAAGCGGCAAGAAGGAAACCATTGTCATAGGAAGACATAAGAAGGGGCGTCTGCAGGTTATGGCCACAAGACATATAGGGGGACCCCGCAAACATGTAGGAAAAGGTGACCTGAAACCTCCAGCCCGAGCCCCAGGGAATGGTTTAGATCACAGAATATTCCGGGGTTAGAATGGCCCAAAGTCCAGACCCAAATCCCATTAAAATTACTGATGACAGACGCTCCATCCATTCTGTATAGGTTGGGACTACCTTAGTCTTCCAAATTCCAATAGTGGATAGCGCTGTTCACTTGAAGAAGGGGTTAACTCCGAAACACAAGTGCGTTGGGATCTGTCTTTTTGAAGAGGACTCTTCTATAGGACATCCCTGGAAGTTCATCTTTGTCTCGGCCTATACAGATCTGCATCACGCTGGAATTGTAGCCAAAGGCGACTCTACAAAGTATTGCTATAGGGGGCTGAAGACTTTTGCACGTCACACATGTCAGGTGTTTATTGGATTACAATGTGATAACCTTCTATCATTTCTCTTCCACTTCACAATTATCTGATACTTTGTGTTGTCTCAGAAAATCTCAAGAAAATACATTTAAGTTGGTGGTTGTGACAAAATGTGACAAAGTTCAGGGGTGTGAAGACTTTTACAAGGCGCTGTATATCATTCCAGGGATGGATCTTACATCAACCAATGTCCATACAGAATCCTGGGGGTCGGGAGTAGGTCACACACCTGTAAGGTTCCAGAGCCTGTTCAGGTCGATCTGAAGGTGCGGAGCTCTGGCCGGAGGGTGGGGGTAATCGTCCTCCTGGGGACTCCATCCCTGAAGCTCCACCGCTGGAGAGATCTGGTTGAGCTGGGCCGCATACGCTGGGTGCTCCACCAGTTGTGATGAGGCAGTGAAGCTACTGGGGGGCAGATGTGAGATCTTCAGGGGCGTGTAACATTCACCTGCAAAGAGTGGGAGGAGTCAGACCTTATTATCATACTGCCCTCTAGAGCCCTGGTCAGACATGTGAGGTGGTCAGGTACAGAGGGGTCTTAGTAGTCCATGTACCAAATCCCAGGCCATCTGCCCAATATCATGCATCAGATGGGAAAAGCAAAACGTGCAAAGGATCCAAAATGGAGAGACCATAATATAACGGATGACATGGGGCAGTTCTACTTACCTCCGACTGCAGGTGCGGGGTAGCTTACGAGGGCCAGGAGGGTCGCACCGCCGGGCAGAGACGTAGGACTCAGGGTGGTGGATTCAGTGACATTAGGTGCTGAGGAGACAAAAGAATCTGGGATGTGACCCTGTGATAATGTGGAAGGATCAGGAGATCTCACACAGGAAGGCGAGCCGTGACCAAGAGGACTCCTAGACCTGGGGTGGTGGCTACTATGGGGAAGACGTGTAGTATGGGAGTGATGGGTACTATGGAGTGATGGCTACTATGGGATGATGGGTACTATGGGATGATGGGTACTATGGGATGATGGGTACTATGGGGCGATGATACTATGGGGATGACATGTACTATGGGGTGATGGGTATAGTAGGGATGACATGTCCCATGGAGATTGATGGATACTATGAGGTGTATAAGTGTAGGAGTATCATTAGACCTGAGATGATGTATACAATGGGGGATATGGCTGCTCAGGGGACCGATGGGATCTATGGGGGTACTGGGTAGTTTGGATAGATGAGTTGGAGGCATCTTGATCCTCAGATCTAACACCTTCAGATACACGTGAGGTGCGAGACTCCACAGAGATCATGTACATGTCCAACGAGGTCCGTGGTGTCTGGGATCCAATACTTTGAGACCCTACAGAAACCAGGGAAATAAATATGTGGTAGAAAGAACCCGATAAAATAGTGACATCATAGACTGACCTGACTCAGAGCAGAAGCAACAAGTGTCCCCGGATCCCTGGACCAGAAGCTGCCCCTGGAGAAGATGGAAAGATGTGAGGACTGTCCTGACCTATGAAGGGTCCTCGGCCACTCAGGTCATGAGACTCACCTCAGGGCAGCCCTGGTTGGTGAACTGGCAGAAGTGGGAGCACTGGACGGTGAGATTGGGCAGACACTGGCACACTTGGCACTCCCCAGATTTCCAGCGCTCTCCGATGCTGTGCGTCTTCCCATGATAAGCACAAGCCTCGCATGGAGGAGTCTGACACCTGAGGACCAAGAGAGGATGAGACCAGAGGAGAACTTGTGGACACTGACCACCAGGGCCATGCAGTATACAGGACAGGTTACTAGTAATGGAGATTACGGTGTCCCCTGTGTCAGGTGGCTGCCTGTAAAGGAGGTTTCACTAACTCAGAGAAGACCAGGAGAACATCTACAGATCTGGAGACTGGTGTAATGTGGTGCAAGGTATCCAGAGACCCCAGGCCAAGAATATGGAGGTTTTATGAGAGGTAGGATAAGACTGAGATGACAGATCTATCATAGTGGACAATACCCAGCAGTGAAACAGTCAATTCTATGGGGTGGAGAATAGGCTAATGGGTGACTTGAGGCGTCCATCGATATATGATGGGTCTGAGGCACCTTGTGATGACTTGTGGTTAGGTCTCTTACCTGCGCGCCTTGCGGTAGATTCCCCGGCACTGCTTCCCATTACCGTGCTTGCTGGGATTATTAGGACTACGAAAAGACCACTGTATACTCTGCACCCCACATGGACCCAGACAGTCACCCCATGGGGACCACGCGGACCAGCCACAGTGCACTGAAAACACAGACACCAATCAGAACAATGACAGTCCTGGGGTCCTAGTCACCGACCACTACATACAGGGTACTAGTCACTGACCACTACATACAGGACACTAGTCACTGGCCACTACATACAGGGCACTAGTCACTGACCACTACATACAGGGTACTAGTCACTGACCACTACATACAGGGCACTAGTCACTGACCACTACATACAGGGCACTAGTCACTGACCACTACATACAGGGTACTAGTCACTGGCCACTACATACAGGGCACTAGTCACTGACCACTACATACAGGGCACTAGTCACTGACCACTACATACAGGGCACTAGTCACTGGCCACTACATACAGGGCACTAGTCACTGGCCACTACATACAGGGCACTAGTCACTGACCACTACATACAGGGCACTAGTCACTGACCACTACATACAGGGTACTAGTCACTGACCACTACATACAGGGCACTAGTCACTGACCACTACATACAGGGTACTAGTCACTGACCACTACATACAGGGCACTAGTCACTGACCACTACATACAGGGTACTAGTCACTGACCACTACATACAGGGCACTAGTCACTGACCACTACATACAGGGCACTAGTCACTGACCACTACATACAGGGCACTAGTCACTGGCCACTACATACAGGGCACTAGTCACTGGCCACTACATACAGGGCACTAGTCACTGACCACTACATACAGGGTACTAGTCACTGACCACTACATACAGGGTACTAGTCACTGACCACTACATACAGGGCACTAGTCACTGACCACTACATACAGGGTACTAGTCACTGACCACTACATACAGGGCACTAGTCACTGGCCACTACATACAGGGCACTAGTCACTGGCCACTACATACAGGGCACTAGTCACTGACCACTACATACAGGGTACTAGTCACTGACCACTACATACAGGGCACTAGTCACTGGCCACTACATACAGGGCACTAGTCACTGACCACTACATACAGGGTACTAGTCACTGACCACTACATACAGGGCACTAGTCACTGGCAGGGTTCTTGTTACTGACCGTTACATTCCGGGTTTTGCCGGCATTGCTTCATTTGTCCATCTTGGCAGGTGCAGATCTGACAATTGGCTTTAACCAGCTGCCCGGGCCAGTAGGTGACCCCGTCCACCTCACATGGACACTCCGCCGGCCGCACACAGTGATTCAAGCTATCCAGTAAATACCCCTCTGGACACCAGCAACCTAACCAGGTACAGAAAGAGTTAATGAAATATATTGGCCCTGACCTGACACAGGTAGACAGTACAGAATCAGACCCCCCCACCCCCACCCCACTCTTACCGGAGACACAGGACTGATCCTTTGGGCAGGCCCTATTACTGGTCAGGTCAGAGCAGCCCATTGGACACGGGGCGCAGGTTTTATATTCCAGGTCTGGTGGACAAGATGGAGGCTGAGGGCAGCCGTCCTGGTGGCACAGATCTGAAGAGAAGCAAAAGGGGGCCCATGAATAAGATCCCCGCGCCTGCGAGTCGTCCTCATGGGATGGTGGTCAGATCCTCACTCCATAGCCACTGCCATTAGTTATGTACCTGGAGCAAACAGACTTTGTGCGCCATATACATGCAAGTTACATACTGACAAATAAGACGCCATTGTCCTGCTGTTCATCCTCATGGATGGTTCCTGTTCCATCAATCTTACCAATCTCCAGAGAGGAAGCAGAAGATCCTGGAAGATCAGAGCACTGGCGCCCACCGTTCTGTGGAGGTCTACACTCCCTGCGCCGAATCACCAGACCGCTGCAGTCCTGGGTGCAGTTTGACCACCTTGTCCATGGAGTCCATGAACCATCAACTAGTGAGACAAAATCATGTCAAACTAGCATCAAAGTAACACAATCTAGGAGATGTGAGTGTCCTGCCTGGCCATACTTCTATCACTGAGGATCTAGGAGATGTGAGTGTCCTGCCTGGCCATACTTCTATCTAGGAGATGTGAGTGTCCTGCCTGGCCATACTTCTATCTAGGAGATGTGAGTGTCCTGCCTGGCCATACTTCTATCTAGGAGATGTGAGTGTCCTGCCTGGCCATACTTCTATCACTGAGGATCTAGGAGACGTGAGTGTCCTGCCTGGCCATACTTCTATCACTGAGGATCTAGGAGATGTGAGTGTCCTGCCTGGCCATACTTCTATCTAGGAGATGTGAGTGTCCTGCCTGGCCATACTTCTATCACTGAGGATCTAGGAGATGTGAGTGTCCTGCCTGGCCATACTTCTATCACTGAGGATCTAGGAGATGTGAGTGTCCTGCCTGGCCATACTTCTATCACTGAGGATCTAGGAGACGTGAGTGTCCTGCCTGGCCATACTTCTATCACTGAGGATCTAGGAGATGTGAGTGTCCTGCCTGGCCATACTTCTATCTAGGAGATGTGAGTGTCCTGCCTGGCCATACTTCTATCACTGAGGATCTAGGAGACGTGAGTGTCCTGCCTGGCCATACTTCTATCTAGGAGATGTGAGTGTCCTGCCTGGCCATACTTCTATCACTGAGGATCTAGGAGACGTGAGTGTCCTGCCTGGCCATACTTCTATCACTGAGGATCTAGGAGATGTGAGTGTCCTGCCTGGCCATACTTCTATCTAGGAGATGTGAGTGTCCTGCCTGGCCATACTTCTATCACTGAGGATCTAGGAGACGTGAGTGTCCTGCCTGGCCATACTTCTATCACTGAGGATCTAGGAGACGTGAGTGTCCTGCCTGGCCATACTTCTATCTAGGAGATGTGAGTGTCCTGCCTGGCCATACTTCTATCTAGGAGATGTGAGTGTCCTGCCTGGCCATACTTCTATCACTGAGGATCTAGGAGATGTGAGTGTCCTGCCTGGCCATACTTCTATCTAGGAGATGTGAGTGTCCTGCCTGGCCATACTTCTATCACTGAGGATCTAGGAGATGTGAGTGTCCTGCCTGGCCATACTTCTATCACTGAGGATCTAGGAGATGTGAGTGTCCTGCCTGGCCATACTTCTATCACTGAGGATCTAGGAGACGTGAGTGTCCTGCCTGGCCATACTTCTATCTAGGAGATGTGAGTGTCCTGCCTGGCCATACTTCTATCACTGAGGATCTAGGAGATGTGAGTGTCCTGCCTGGCCATACTTCTATCTAGGAGATGTGAGTGTCCTGCCTGGCCATACTTCTATCACTGAGGATCTAGGAGATGTGAGTGTCCTGCCTGGCCATACTTCTATCTAGGAGATGTGAGTGTCCTGCCTGGCCATACTTCTATCTAGGAGATGTGAGTGTCCTGCCTGGCCATACTTCTATCACTGAGGATCTAGGAGATGTGAGTGTCCTGCCTGGCCATACTTCTATCACTGAGGATCTAGGAGACGTGAGTGTCCTGCCTGGCCATACTTCTATCACTGAGGATCTAGGAGACGTGAGTGTCCTGCCTGGCCATACTTCTATCACTGAGGATCTAGGAGACGTGAGTGTCCTGCCTGGCCATACTTCTATCACTGAGGATCTAGGAGACGTGAGTGTCCTGCCTGGACATACTTCTATCACTGAGGATCTAGGAGATGTGAGTGTCCTGCCTGGCCATACTTCTATCACTGAGGATCTAGGAGATGTGAGTGTTCTGCCTGGCCTTACTTCCATCACTAAGGATCTGGGAGATGTGGCCCTCGAGGTCCTACTGATACTGAGGTGACAGGTCCTTACCTGGGCAGGACATGGAGAAACACTGCTGAGCCTCACTCTCTGCTCCTCGGCATTGTCTCAGGATATCACTGGACGGGTTGCTGCATACACGTCGTCTACTCTGCAAACCAGTTCCACAAGATTGACTGCAGTCACTCCAGGGCCCCCATGGACTCCAGAACCCACAATCCTTCTCATCAGAGGCCACAGAGATCAAAGATTCATCCTCACAGTCAGGGATCCCATTGCAGACCTGAAGACATAGGACAGAATACCCCATAATTGGAGAGATTCAGAATATCAGGGCGAAAAGCCTCACGCCCCCCGTCTCACACCTCAGACCTCAGACATGTGTCATACCTCAGGCCTCACACCTCACGTCTAACATACCTGTTTAAACATCAGGCAATGGCCACCTGAGCACATGTATTCTGGGCAGCCCTCTGGAGATGTCTGGTTGGGAGAAGCTGGAGTCACCAGACTCTTCTCTATAAGAGAAAATAATGTACGTAAATCGGAGGAGACGTAATGCTGCCCTCGGTCAGACTGATGGGGACATTTTGATCAGTTATGATATGGATAGAACTATTACAACTACAACCACAGACCATGGGGGGGCCGAGTCTGTTTCCAGGCACAAGCCGGACTCTCATGTGGGCCCTGCTCATGGTCTTCGGAGGTTCCTTCACCATTTCTGGATTGGTTTATGCTTTTACCGCCAACCACAGACACAGGACCGCAGCTGACTGGAAGTAACTGAGAAGAAGCCACCAGTAATGAACCATCCAGCTAAGGGGTCAGATATTATTGGGGCCCCCACAAGGAAGGAGCCAATACTGACAGTCTCTTCCTAGTAAGAATAACATCTTTGTAGGAATAATCTTCAGTCTATGTGTCCGGGTCTCCTCGTAGAGATGTCTATAAACTTCTATACAAGCGCCGCCCGATCCATCCCACCATGGGTGCCCTCTGATGTCACGATCAGACTCCATTAAACCTACAGGCCAAGCCCCTGAACCAACACAGATACCCCACATATACTCAGTCGGTGTCTTACCACATGACCTCTCATCTTCCCCCTGTGGACAATTTGGGAAGCCATCACAGACCAGGGAGATGTTCACACACATCCTGTTGGCGCAGATGAAGTGCCCGGGACAGGGGGGGATCTGTGCAGAACCTGAGAACATGAAGTATAGAAAATGATTATACAATGACTATGAGAGCTTCAGGGTCAGAGAAGAATGACACCCGCCATGTCACAGAGTATTAGATACCATACTGAGATAATGCCCCTCTGCTGCGTATTCTACAACCATTTACAGCGAGGATGGGGGATACAGAGGAGGGTCCTGGTGGACTGTCAGAGCTGTGTTGTGTGCACTGAGCCAATCAGATCTTCCTGCTGCTCCTCTTCCCCTCTCACAGCATGTGTCACAGAGACAGAGAGGCTGCAGCTGCATCCCCCTCCTCCCGGTGGTGATGCAGCAGGTGTGGACCTCTAGTAATTATAATCTAGTATATATTATACTTGTAGTATATGATGGTGAAGTGCTGGGGCTCTTACCGCAGTTGTCCATACTTTCATCTGATTGGTCACGGCATTGGGGAGCTCCATCGCACAACTGACTATAGGCAATGCACTCTCTGCTCAGGGGGCATCTGAAGTGGTCCAGGTCACATGTTCTGTTACAGTCCTGCTCATCGCTTGCGTCCATACAGTCCACCTCATTATCACACAGCCAGCCGCGGGGTCTGCACTCACCACTGCCACACTGGAATTCGTAACGGCTGCACCCTCTGCTACCTGGCACCGTGTCTGAAGTAGGGAGGTACAACCAATGATAAAAATCAGTAGTGACAGAACTAGAAGAAACAGGAATCTAGAGGGGATATCTTCTACACCTAGACCAGTGACAGTGACAAGGGGACGTCCTCTACACCTAGACCAGTGACAGTGACAAGGGGATGTCCTCAACACCTAGACCGGTGACAGTGACAAGGAGACGTCCTCTACACCTAGGCCAGTGACAGTGACAAGGAGACGTCCTCTACACCTAGACCAGTGACAAGGGGACGTCCTCTACACCTAGACCAGTGACAAGAAGATGTCCTCTACACCTAGACCAGTGACAAGAAGATGTCCTCTACACCTAGACCAGTGACAGTGACAAGGGGACGTCCTCTACACCTAGGCCAGTGACAGTGACAAGGAGACGTCCTCTACACCTAGACCAGTGACAGTGACAAGGGGACGTCCTCTACACCTAGGCCAGTGACAGTGACAAGGGGACGTCCTCTACACCTAGACCAGTGACAGTGACAAGGGGACGTCCTCTACACCTAGACCGGTGACAGTGACAAGGGGACGTCCTCTACACCTAGACCGGTAACAGTGACAAGGGGACGTCCTCTACACCTAGGCCAGTGACAGTGACAAGGAGACGTCCTCTACACCTAGACCAGTGACAGTGACAAGGGGACGTCCTCTACACCTAGGCCAGTGACAGTGACAAGGGGACGTCCTCTACACCTAGACCAGTGACAGTGACAAGGGGACGTCCTCTACACCTAGACCGGTGACAGTGACAAGGGGACGTCCTCTACACCTAGACCGGTAACAGTGACAAGGGGACGTCCTCTACACCTGTGACAGTGACAAGGGGATGTCCTCAACACCTAGACCGGTAACAGTGACAAGGGGACGTCCTCTACACCTGTGACAGTGACAAGGGGATGTCCTCTACACCTAGACCGGTGACAGTGACAAGGAGACGTCCTCTACACCTAGACCGGTAACAGTGACAAGGGGACGTCCTCTACACCTGTGACAGTGACAAGGGGACGTCCTCAACACCTAGACCGGTAACAGTGACAAGGGGATGTCCTCAACACCTAGACCGGTGACAGTGACAAGGAGACGTCCTCTACACCTAGACCAGTGACAGTGACAAAGGGACGTCCTCTACACCTAGACCGGTGACAGTGACAAGGGGACGTCCTCTACACCTAGGCCAGTGACAGTGACAAGGGGACGTCCTCAACACCTAGACCGGTGACAGTGACAAGGGTATGTCCTCAACACCTAGACCGGTGACAGTGACAAGGGGACGTCCTCTACACCTAGGCCAGTGACAGTGACAAAGGGGTGTCCTCTACACCTAGACGGGTGACAAGGGGACGTCCTCTACACCTAGACCAGTGACAGTGACAAGGAGACGTCCTCTACACCTAGACTAGTGACAGTGACAAGGGGACGTCCTCTACACATAGACGGGTGACAAGGGGACGTCCTCTACACCTAGACCAGTGACAGTGACAAGGAGACGTCCTCTACACCTAGGCCAGTGACAGTGACAAGGAAACGTCCTCTACACCTAGACCAGTGACAGTGACAAGGGGACATCCTCTACACCTAGACCAGTGACAGTGACAAGGGGACGTCCTCTACACCTAGACCGGTGACAGTGACAAGGGGACGTCCTCTACACCTAGGCCAGTGACAGTGACAAGGGGACGTCCTCTACACCTAGGCCAGTGACAGTGACAAGGGGACGTCCTCAACACCTAGACCGGTGACAGTGACAAGGGGATGTCCTCAACACCTAGACCGGTGACAGTGACAAGGGGACGTCCTCTACACCTAGGCCAGTGACAGTGACAAGGGGGTGTCCTCTAAACCTAGACCAGTGACAGTGACAAGGGGACGTCCTCTACACCTAGGCCAGTGACAGTGACAAGGGGATGTCCTCTACATCTAGACCGGTGACTGTGATAAGGGGACGTCTTCTAGACCTAGACCAGTGACAGTGACAAGGGGATGTCCTCTACATCTAGACCAGTGACAGTGACAAGGGGACGTCCTCTACACCTAGACCGGTGACAGTGACAAGGGGACGTCCTCTACACCTAGACCAGTGACAGTGATAAGGGGACGTCCTCTACACCTAGACCGGTGACAGTGACAAGGGGACGTCTTCTAGACCTAGACCACTGACAAGGGGACGTCCTCTACACCTAGACCGGTGACAGTGACAAGGGGACGTCCTCTACACCTAGACCGGTGACAGTGATAAGGGGACGTCCTCTACACCTAGACCGGTGACAGTGACAAGGGGACGTCTTCTAGACCTAGACCACTGACAAGGGGACGTCCTCTACACCTAGACCGGTGACAGTGACAAGGGGACGTCCTCTACACCTAGACCGGTGACAGTGACAAGGGGACGTCCTCTACACCTAGATCGGTGACAGTGACAAGGGGATGTCCTCTACACCTAGGCCAGTGACAGTGACAAGGGGACGTCCTCAACACCTAGACCGGTGACAGTGACAAGGGGATGTCCTCAACACCTAGACCGGTGACAGTGACAAGGGGATGTCCTCTACACCTAGGCCAGTGACAGTGACAAGGGGACGTCCTCAACACCTAGACCGGTGACAGTGACAAGGGGATGTCCTCAACACCTAGACCGGTGACAGTGACAAGGGGACGTCCTCTACACCTAGGCCAGTGACAGTGACAAGGGGGTGTCCTCTAAACCTAGACCAGTGACAGTGACAAGGGGACGTCCTCTACACCTAGGCCAGTGACAGTGACAAGGGGATGTCCTCTACATCTAGACCGGTGACTGTGATAAGGGGACGTCTTCTAGACCTAGACCAGTGACAGTGACAAGGGGACGTCCTCTACACCTAGACCGGTGACAGTGACAAGGGGACGTCCTCTACACCTAGACCGGTGACAGTGACAAGGGGATGTCCTCTACACCTAGACCGGTGACAGTGACAAGGGGACGTCCTCTACATCTAGACCGGTGACTGTGATAAGGGGACGTCTTCTAGACCAGTGACAGTGACAAGGGGACGTCCTCTACACCTAGACCGGTGACAGTGACAAGGGGACGTCCTCTACACCTAGACCGGTGACAGTGACAAGGGGACGTCCTCTACACCTAGACCAGTGACAGTGACAAGGAGACGTCCTCTACACCTAGACCAGTGACAGTGACAAGGGGACATCCTCTACACCTAGACCGGTGACAGTGACAAGGGGACGTCTTCTAGACCTAGACCAGTGACAAGGGGACGTCCTCTACACCTAGACCGGTGACAGTGACAAGGGGACGTCCTCTACACCTAGACCGGTGACAGTGACAAGGGGACGTCCTCTACACCTAGATCGGTGACAGTGACAAGGGGATGTCCTCTACACCTAGGCCAGTGACAGTGACAAGGGGACGTCCTCAACACCTAGACCGGTGACAGTGACAAGGGGATGTCCTCAACACCTAGACCGGTGACAGTGACAAGGGGATGTCCTCTACACCTAGGCCAGTGACAGTGACAAGGGGACGTCCTCAATACCTAGACCGGTGACAGTGACAAGGGGACTTCCTCTACACCTAGGCCAGTGACAGTGACAAGGGGGTGTCCTCTACACCTAGACCGGTGACAGTGACAAGGGGACGTCCTCTACACCTAGGCCAGTGACAGTGACAAGGAGACGTCCTCTACACCTAGACCAGTGACAGTGACAAGGGGACGTCCTCTACACCTAGATGGGTGACAAGGGGACGTACTCTACACCTAGACCAGTGACAGTGACAAGGAGATGTCCTCTACACCTAGACCAGTGACAGTGACAAGGGGACGTCCTCTACACCTAGACCAGTGACAGTGACAAGGGGACGTCCTCTACACCTAGACCAGTGACAGTGACAAGGGGACGTCCTCTACACCTAGACCGATGACAGTGACAAGGGGACGTCCTCTACACCTAGACCAGTGACAAGGGGACGTCCTCTACACCTAGACCAGTGACAGTGACAAGGGGACATCCTCTACACCTAGACCAGTGACAGTGACAAGGGTACGTCCTCTACACCTAGACCAGTGACAAGGGGACGTCCTCTACACCTAGACCGGTGACAGTGACAAGGGTACGTCCTCTACACCTAGACCAGTGACAAGGGGACGTCCTCTACACCTAGGCCAGTGACAGTGACAAGGGGGTGTCCTCTACACCTAGACCAGTGACAGTGACAAGGGGACGTCCTCTACACCTAGACCGGTGACAGTGACAAGGGGACGTCCTCTACACCTAGACCAGTGACAAGGGGACGTCCTCTACACCTAGGCCAGTGACAGTGACAAGGGGGTGTCCTCTACACCTAGACCAGTGACAAGGGGACGTCCTCTACACTTAGACCGGTGACAGTGACAAGGAGACGTCCTCTACACCTAGACCAGTGACAATGACAAGGGGACGTCCTCTACACCTAGACCAGTGACAATGACAAGGGGACATCCTCTACACCTAGGCCAGTGACAGTGACAAGGGGGTGTCCTCTACACCTAGACCAGTGACAAGGGGACGTCCTCTACACTTAGACCGGTGACAGTGACAAGGAGACGTCCTCTACACCTAGATGGTGACAGTGACAAGGGGGTGTCCTCTACACCTAGACTGGTGACAGTGACAAGGGGACATCCTCTACTTCTGGAGGAGAGAAAGTTTCACCAGTAACACAGACGGAGATTCTTTACAGTAAGAACAGTGAGGTTATGGGACTCTCTTTCTCGAACAGAACAATATTACAGCTTCTAGATTTTGTTAAGGACAAGTTGATTCAGAGTTTTGTCCTGATTGCTAGATTGGAGTTGGGATGGAATTTCGTCCCCTGACATCGGGCAATTGGCATCCGGCTCATGGGGTTTTTGACAACACTGTAGGGTTATAGGTTGGACTTGACGGACCTGTGTCTTCATCCAAGTTCATCTACTATGTATCTATAAGGAGCTACTGTATTGTAAGTGTCAGGGGTCCGTATCACTGGGTGTCATTACTCACCTGACGTGTAGTTGGAGGTTCCTGGTGGAGTTGTCTGTCTGTTATCTGGTGCTGGAGACGTACATTGGGACAATTCCTCATCTGATCCATCAGTACAGTCATATTTTCCATCACACAACTTGTCTTGTCTGATGCAGGATCCATCTCCACAGACCCAGAACCCCGGTGGACACATCCCCAACCCTGTGACACAAAGGGACCTTCCATTATCCAGACTGAAGACATTAAACCCATCACCCTCATCAGAGAGACACCAAGATGAGGAGAGCATGGGGATGCTTGGGATCTCCTCACATGAGTGTCCATCAGCGCTACATAACCATGGATCTCATGTCTGATGGAGGCTCCAAGGTGTTCTCCACCCCCTATAAATCCCAGAGTGTTCAGGTCAGAGGTGACATCCCTGTTCCTGTGTTACCTGTACACACAGTCTCATCTGCTCCATTGCTGCAGTCTCGGTGGCCATCACACACCTTCTCCTTGGACAGACACAGCTCCTCAGGACATTGAAACTGACTAGATGGACATGAGCATCCTCTCTCATCGCTGAAGTCACCGCAGTCATCGTGTCCATCACAACGGTGAATGTAGGGGATGCATTTACCCAGAGAACAAGGGAAGTGAGCAGAGCTGCAGCCAGATGAGCAACCTGGAGGTAAGGAAGGAGAGATGAGGTATCTTCTGCTTCGGACATGTCTGGTTGAACGGTTTGGTTCCTGACAGCCGCCTGGTCAGCTCAGATTAATTCTTTGCTAGTTTTTGGATGTATGAGGTTAGTAAATGTTACCGGGTGGATGAATGTTTGTAACCAAACAGCGAGATCCATTATGTATACTATAAACTAGTCTCACGACATTGTATTTTGCATGTTGTCTCACCTGATTCATCAGAGTCATCAGCAAACCCACAGTCCAGGTCACCATCACAGACGTGCGAGAGAGGAATGCAGCGTCCATTAGCACATCGGAACTCTTTATCACTACAGGCGGGAGCGGGACAGCCCCATTCATCCGAGTGGTCCACACAGTCGGCTCTGCCATCACAGCGGTGTGCCAGGGGGATGCATTGTCCATTGGCACAGCGGTGCTCTTGAGGGGCACAAGTCAATGAGCAGATCTCATCAGACCCATCTCCACAATCGTCCTCGTTGTCACAGACCCAGGCAGTGGGGACACAACGATCGCTGAATCTACAGGCAAATTCATCGGCTCCGCATCGAGAAGGGGCAGAACACGGCTCATCGGGACAATGCCACCGGCCAGACTCACAGGTGCTACAAGACATGTAGGCAAAGAGGCCATGAAGGTCACAGGTCAACTACAAGGCACATATGTGTAATGAGGGATGTATAGACCATGAGGGTACAGAGGTCCTCACGGGTCACATGTGTGTAATGAGGGATGTATAGACCATGAGGGTACAGAGGTCCTCACAGGTCACATATGTGTAATGAGGGATGTATAGACCATGAGGGTACAGAGGTCCTCACGGGTCACATATGTGTAATGAGGGATGTATAGACCATAAGGGTACAGAGGTCCTCACAGGTCACATATGTGTAATGAGGGATATATAGACCATGAGGGTACAGAGGTCCTCACGGGTCACATATGTGTAATGAGGGATGTATAGACCATAAGGGTACAGAGGTCCTCACAGGTCACATATGTGTAATGAGGGATATATAGACCATGAGGGTACAGAGGTCCTCACGGGTCACATATGTGTAATGAGGGATGTATAGACCATGAGGGTACAGAGGTCCTCACAGGTCACATATGTGTAATGAGGGATGTATAGACCATGAGGGTATGGAGGTCCTCACAGGTCAGATATGTGTAATGAGGGATGTATAGACCATGAGGGTACAGAGGTCCTCACAGGTCAGATATGTGTAATGAGGGATGTATAGACCATGAGGGTACAGAGGTCCTCACAGGTCAGATATGTGTAATGAGGGATGTATAGACCATGAGGGTACAGAGGTCCTCACAGGTCAGATATGTGTAATGAGGGATGTATAGACCATGAGGGTACAGAGGTCCTCACAGGTCAGATATGTGTAATGAGGGATGTATAGACCATGAGGGTACAGAGGTCCTCACAGGTCAGATATGTGTAATGAGGGATGTATAGACCATGAGGGTACAGAGGTCCTCACGGGTCACATATGTGTAATGAGGGATGTATAGACCATGAGGGTACAGAGGTCCTCACGGGTCACATGTGTGTAATGAGGGATGTATAGACCATGAGGGTACAGAGGTCCTCACGGGTCACATATGTGTAATGAGGGATGTATAGACCATGAGGGTATGGAGGTCCTCACAGGTCAGATATGTGTAATGAGGGATGTATAGACCATGAGGGTACAGAGGTCCTCACGGGTCACATATGTGTAATGAGGGATGTATAGACCATGAGGGTACAGAGGTCCTCACAGGTCACATATGTGTAATGAGGGATGTATAGACCATGAGGGTACAGAGGTCCTCACAGGTCACATATGTGTAATGAGGGATGTATAGACCATGAGGGTACAGAGGTCCTCACAGGTCAGATATGTGTAATGAGGGATGTATAGACCATGAGGGTACAGAGGTCCTCGCAGGTCACATATGTGTAGTGAGGGATGTATAGACCATGAGGGTATGGAGGTCCTCACAGGTCACATATGTGTAATGAGGGATGTATAGACCATGAGGGTACAGAGGTCCTCACAGGTCAGATATGTGTAATGAGGGATGTATAGACCATGAGGGTACAGAGGTCCTCACAGGTCAGATATGTGTAATGAGGGATGTATAGACCATGAGGGTATGGAGGTCCTCACAGGTCAGATATGTGTAATGAGGGATGTATAGACCATGAGGGTATGGAGGTCCTCACAGGTCAGATATGTGTAATGAGGGATGTATAGACCATGAGGGTATGGAGGTCCTCACAGGTCAGATATGTGTAATGAGGGATGTATAGACCATGAGGGTATGGAGGTCCTCACAGGTCAGATATGTGTAATGAGGGATGTATAGACCATGAGGGTATGGAGGTCCTCATGGGTCACGTGTTAGTACTGGTTTTCCTACTGATGAGATGCCACGTACCAGTTTCGGCAGCCTTGGCTCACAGCGGCACCAGATGGAAATGGAAGACTCTCCCAGTAACATGGACATTCTGAGGGCTCGATGCAGCCGCCGTCTACAGAGAGACATCCATTACACAGGGACATGGGAAAACAGAGAAACTCAGTGAAGACGGCCGGAGCTGCGGATGATGTGTCTTATCTCTGTCTCTGGACTATATGTAGCAGAGCTGAGTTGGTCACTTGACATACTCACATACATTCATGAAACGTGCCTGTAAATGATTTATCACTTCATCTAATGTAAAAAAAATTCTGGAAATTGAGATAAATTCATCAAATAGTCGCCGATGCTGATGACATCATTTGGTGCATGGGGGCGTCTTCTGACATCATTTGGTGCAACGTCTTTGGT
Source organism: Leptodactylus fuscus (assembly GCF_031893055.1). NCBI lineage: Eukaryota > Metazoa > Chordata > Amphibia > Anura > Leptodactylidae > Leptodactylus > Leptodactylus fuscus. The sequence goes on along the minus strand of NW_027440165.1, from coordinate 106,355 downwards.
ATTGCAAGTCTTATAGGCACAATAATTGTATGATACTGCTTCTTATGGGATTACCCGGGGTCGGGGCAGCAGAAAAGCAACTTTTGTATTAGACACAATTGTTGAATTTGATGTATTTTTCACTGCCGTGCAAGCCACGCCCACTTGATGAGAAAAATCACACCTTATACTCGACATCTCTCACTGCGGAAAACTATATACCAAGAGGTGACCACACAACATATACAGCTCTGCTACATACCAGTTCTTATTATATATATGTATATACTGTATGAGATTATGTGAACGGTAACAATATTACACATAGAGGTGTATGAGCACCATGTAAAGGCTCGGTCTGATCCGTCTCAGGCCTTGGACAGTCCACTCACCGTGCAGGACCTTCCCTTGAGGACAGAAGCACCCCTCCACACAGGACAGGTGGGCACAGTGCCGCTCCAGGTCCAAGCCCAGGTTCCGGCAGGTCCGAGGGCAGGCCGGACCACAAGCCTCATAAACCAGACCGTTGTCACACTGCATGGCTGCAGAGGAGAAGAAGGGTCATGGAGTCACTAGATGGACACTGCAGCAATGTATGTAGGATGTAGGTGCAGATGTGATGCCCCGCACCTAGGCTATTATGTGTCGGGCCTTCAGCCTCCCTCTCCCACAGCAGGAAGTCCCAGCATGATCTCAGACACCAATCTGAAACCAACCAAGCTTTCTATAGAACGCTCCAGTTTGGTGAGGAATCTACACCTAACATCTGCAGGGTCACAGACCGGGTGTTTACTGGTGGTGGGCAGCTCGGGGTATTTACTACTGTATGAACAGTCACTTACGACACAAGTCCTGTGACCTCCAGCGGATGTAGATCCCGCGCTGGTTACATTCCTCCACGTAGGTGGCAATGGCCGTGCACAGACACTCGCAGTCTCCACCAGAGTCACACCTGGAATAAGCGGAGGAGATGATGACCATCAACGTAGGAATGGAGAGTCTTTACACAAAAGCCATAAAATACCGCCATCACTTACCCGCAGGCGTCATACACACACCAGTCATAGTACTGCTGGCACGCCACCTCCTGGTGACACGGAGAAAACTGCGGCTGCAGGAGGACGGCACAACTCTTCCTGGCCCAGGTCACTCTGTGGCTGTTCTCCTGAGAATTAGATGTACATATGGGTAAGCGGACATCTTTGTCCATGACTGAGGAAGGTCTATAATACTGAAGGCCACATACCGTACACGGGTGCTCAAAGTCATCGCCGTGAACCTCGGGGCACAAGAGGCTGACTCTCCAGCTGTTTCCAAACAGGTCAGCCGTGGGCTCAATGATCCCCTGACGGCTCGTGAAGTCATTCTCGGTGTCACCATCAAAGTTTCCGCAAAGTCCACTGACGCGGCCACGGAAACCAGGATCCAGCTTAACGTAGACACGGGTACCTGAGATGAGCAGTGTATGATTGAGGGTCAGCGTACAGGGCTATCTGCCGGCCATACATTTAGGGCAAAACCCTCCGGCCAGTCCCAGGTCACTGCTTTTAGTATCAATAAGGAGAGATGACACTGCATTCAGTATTTGCAGCATGACACAAAGTGAGATGTAGCACACAGGAAGTGCCTGGTTTGTGCACCTCTAGTGGCCAGTGTGAAAACTGCCATATTCCATACAGGATCTTAATATGGAGACAGATGTAGACTACAGGCAGTTAGCTGATGAAGGGTTCATAATGCTAATCCTTAGGTCTCGAGACAGACCATGAACTCCACCATGTTCTCACCTCCATCCCACAGAACCGTCAGCCCCAAGTGTGCGATGAGGATGGTGAAGAGTCCGGCCTGATCCAGGATAATCCCATTCCCACTATACATTTTTGGGAGTCGCACCGCTGCCCCATTCACTGTGACCTCCTGACCTGTGGATGAAGGAAAGTGTAATATACATAGAAATGTTCATTGTGAGGATTCAGAATCTGTCAATGTCCTCTTATAGCTCTGATCCTGCTCCCCATGCCAGGGATCTACTGACAGATCACAGTCCCCGAGGATTAGATCATCACCGACTGCCATTCTCTGCCCCAAAAATGGTGGTGGTGAGGAACAGAGAGGGAAAGTGATGCAAAAGTGAGGCGATAGAAAAGCACAGGATGGTCATGAAACAGTAAGGGGGCGCTAATATCCCATCACCACCACAATATGGCCTATACCACTAGCCCTACAACCGCTACTACTACTAACACCACCATTGCTCCCACCTCTTACCTCTCAGCAGATGAACAATTGTGTTCCCAATTATCACCACCACAGACTTGGTGCAGGTGATGCCGCTGCTGCCGCAAGGAACGTTCTCAGCGGTGACCGTGAAAAGCCCATCATTCTCTCTGGCTAGAACATACTGACAATCCCCCAGGAAGGTGAAGGAGCGGCCATCAAAGGTGATGTAATGGGGGTCCCCAGTGGCGGTGCAGATGCCAGAACATTGGTAATCGGTACATTCCCACCGCCGATTCTTACAAACACTGCAATAGAGGAAGCCAAGAATATTAATACAGAGATGGGTCCTGATAATGATAAGGTCACTACGAAGGAAACAAAATACCAGGAACATGTTCTCTTCTTGATAGCAGCATGTACTGGATCATTAACTCTGTGGGGATTGGGGCCAAGAGTCTCAAGGACTGCAGAACACATGACCTGATCGAACAAACCGAAACGCCAACTAAAAGATTAAACAAATGGTCTTGGAGAGAACATCTCCACCAGCCTCTACATGCATCAATGGAGAGAACATCTCTACCAGCCTCTACATGCATCAATGGAGAGAACATTTCCACCAGCCTCTACATCCATCAATGGAGAGAACATCTCCACCAACCTCTGCATCCATCAATGGAGAGAACATCTCCACCAACCCCTGCATCCATCAATGGAGAGAACTTCTCCACCAGCCTCTACATCCATCAATGGAGAGAACATCTCTACCAACCTCTACATCCATCAATGGAGAGAACATCTCTACCAACCTCTACATCCATCAATGGAGAGAACATCTCCACCAACCTCTACATTTATCAATCGAGAGAACATCTCTACCAGCCTCTACATGCATCAATGGAGAGAACATCTCCACAAACCTCTACATTTATCAATGGAGAGAACATCTCTACCAACTTCTACATCCATCAATGGAGAGAACATCTCCACCAACCTCTACATCCATCAATGGAGAGAACATCTCTACCAGCCTCTACATCCATCAATGGAGAGAACATCTCTACCAGCCTCTACATGCATCAATGGAGAGAACATTTCCACCAGCCTCTGCATCCATCAATGGAGAGAACATCTCCACCAACCTCTGCATCCATCAATGGAGAGAACATCTCCACCAACCCCTGCATCCATCAATGGAGAGAACTTCTCCACCAGCCTCTACATCCATCAATGGAGAGAACATCTCTACCAGCCTCTACATCCATCAATGGAGAGAACATCTCTACCAACCTCTACATCCATCAATGGAGAGAACATCTCTACCAACCTCTACATCCATCAATGGAGAGAACATCTCCACCAACCTCTACATTTATCAATCGAGAGAACATCTCTACCAGCCTCTACATGCATCAATGGAGAGAACATCTCCACAAACCTCTACATTTATCAATGGAGAGAACATCTCTACCAACTTCTACATCCATCAATGGAGAGAACATCTCCACCAACCTCTACATCCATCAATGGAGAGAACATCTACACCAGCCTCTACATCCATCAATGGAGAGAACATCTCTACCAGCCTCTACATCCATCAATGGAGAGAACATCTACACCAGCCTCTACATTTATCAATGGAGAGAACATCTCCACCAACCTCTACATTTATCAATGGAGAGAACATCTCTACCAACTTCTACATCCATCAATGGAGAGAACATCTCCACCAACCTCTACATCCATCAATGAAGAGAACATCTCTACCAGCCTCTACATTTATTAATGGAGAAAACATCTCTACCAACCTTTACATCCATCAATGGAGAGAATATCTCCACCAACCTCTACATTTATCAATGGAGAGAACATCTCTACCAACTTCTACATCCATCAATGGAGAGAACATCTCCACCAACCTCTACATTTATCAATGGAGAAAACATCTCTACCAACCTTTACATCCATCAATGGAGAGAACATCTCCACCAGCCTCTACATCCATCAATGGAGAGAACATCTCCACCAACCTCTACATTTATCAATGGAGAGAACATCGCCACCAACCTCTACATCCATCAATGGAGAGAACATCTCTACCAACCTCTACATCCATCAATGGAGAAAACATCTCTACCAACCTCTACATCCATCAATGGAGAGAACATCTCCACCAGCCTCTACATCCATCAATGGAGAGAACATCTCCACCAGCCTCTACATCCATCAATGGAGAGAACATCTCTACCAGCCTCTACATCCATCAATGGAGAGAACATCTCTACCAGCCTCTACATTCATCAATGGAGAGAACATCTCCACCAGCCTCTACATCCATCAATGGAGAGAACATCTCCACCAGCCTCTACATCCATCAATGGAGAGAACATCTCTACCAACCTCTACATCCATCAATGGAGAGAACATCTCCACCAGCCTCTACATTTATCAATGGAGAGAACATCTCTACCAACCTCTACATCCATCAATGGAGAGAACATCTCCACCAGCCTCTACATTTATCAATGGAGAGAACATCTCTACCTGCCTCTACATCCATCAATGGAGAGAACATCTCCACCAGCCTCTACATTTATCAATGGAGAGAACATCTCTACCAACCTCTACATCCATCAATGGAGAGAACATCTCCACCAGCCTCTACATTTATCAATGGAGAGAACATCTCTACCTGCCTCTACATCCATCAATGGAGAGAACATCTCCACCAGCCTCTACATCCATCAATGGAGAGAACATCTCTACCAGCCTCTACATCCATCAATGGAGAGAACATCTCCACCAGCCTCTACATCCATCAATGGAGAGAACATCTCCACCAGCCTCTACATCCATCAATGGAGAGAACATCTCTACCAGCCTCTACATCCATCAATGGAGGGAACATCTCCACCAGCCTATAGTGAATTCCATCAGCATGATCAAGGACCAGTGCACTGGGCTCTTTGGACACTCTCTCCATCTATACTCATATAGACCTTAGTTGGAAGATTCCCTGCTACTCTATTGGGTCAGTCTGACTCTGATATCTACCCTAGGAGTTAAGCTACACGTGGTTTCTTGTACACCAAATTTTCTCACCAGGTGTTACAGTCTTTGGTGATGGTGTCGTTCGTGTAGTAGAGCTTCCCATGGTGGTGGCAAGGGCAGTTTTCAGGGTGGACACATCTGTCCATCTGTGACAAAAACACATTGATTTTAATAAGGCAAAAGAAAGAAATAAAAACAATAAAACAAGTGACAATAACTGAGCGAGTCCTACAGAGAGGGACCGACATTAGCAGTAGCAGCACGACAAGGCCGGTGCTGACCATGAGAAATCAGAACCATCAGATGAAACATTTACACGTGATCGAGGAGGACAGGACTTGAGAATTATTACTATTGTGTCTCAGGAGTGAAAATCTCTAAACTGTTGTGTAGTGAGTTATGGCTCATAACTGGCCACGGTAACCCTGGAGCTGATGAGCCGATCCCTACCAAGAAGACTGTCCCATCCGGACATACACAGCCATCACCGGCTTCAGAGCAGCTTTGGTTCTGTTCCAGATTTTCACAGGTGATCAGACATGACCCAAATTTATAGACCAAATCACCAGGACAGAAAGCCACCTCCGGACATCTGCTCTCTGTACAGTTCCATGAACCATTCACACAGACGCTGAAATAGACAAAAAAGAAATCACATAAAAACATGGAGAGTGGTAGATCTCGGGAGAAGCCAAGTAGAAGGCTAGAACATATTAGCAACAAAGGAGGAGAAGGGAAATCATGGAAAACAGAGGAAGAGGCTGAAAACCATTAGAAAACTGAGGAGAAGACCAGAAACCAGGAGAAAACAGAAGAGAAGGATGTGAATTTGGGATAAGCCGAACATCAGAAATCTCGAGAAAGCAAGTAGAAAAAAAATCATGAGATAACAGAGAAGAAGACCATAAATCATGAAAACCAAGGAGAATGGAAATCATGAGATAAGAGAGGACAAGACCATAAATCATGAGGTAACAGAGAAGAAGACCATAAATCATGAAATCAAGGAACATGGAAATCAGAAGATAAGAGAGGACAAAACCATACATCATGAGGTAATAGAGAAGAAGACCATAAATCATGAGGTAATAGAGAAGAAGACCATAAATCATGAGGTAATAGAGAAGAAGACCATAAATCATGAGGTAATAGAGAAGAAGACCATAAATCACGAAAAGCAAGGAGAATGGAAATCATGAGATAAGAGAGGACAAGACCATAAATCATGAGATAACAGATGAGGTCAACAGAAATGATGACAAACTGTGAAGACCAAAAATCATGAACTATCCAAGAAAATGACCAGAATTCATGGGATAAAAGAGTAAAAGACTGAAGATGTCAACCAAGGAGAGCACCAGAAACGGTAAGAATATAAGAAGAACCTGGCATCATGAAAAACTAAAGAGAAGAGATCATGAGTTCACCAAGAAGAAGACTAAAAACCGTGAGGTTACGAGAAGAAGACCACAAACCCTGAGAAAATGGAGGACTGGAAATCATTACAGAAAGATGAAAACAAAGGAAGAGACCAGAAATAATGAGCGAAGAGAGTAGAAGACCGGAAATCAAGAGAAACCGAGGAGGAGACTATGAGTCATAAAGACAACAGAGGAGAAGACTGGAAATCATGGAATCAAATATGGAAACCATGATATCACAAAGACCAGAAATCATGAGACAACGGTAAAGAAGACTGAAAACCAAGAGAAGACTGGAAATCATAATCTGAAGATCAGAAAGTATGAGATAATGGAGGAGTGGAAATGATAAGAAGACTTAACCAAGTAGAAAACTGGGAATTCATGAAGAAATCAAAGGTCAACCTGAGAAGACCAGAATTCACGAGATTAAAGAGGAGAAGACCGGAAAAAGTGAGATAACAGAGGAGGAAGACTAGAAAGCATGAGAAGACCAAGGAAATCATAAGTTAATGGAGGGGAAGACCATGAAAACTTGGATAACAGAGAAGAAGACGGGAAACTGTGATACAACAGCAAAAAGACCAGAAACTGAGAAAGAGCCCATCATTCATGATATAAGGAGGGACGTGTCCACATCTACGGCAGATTTTTGTTCACGACATTACAGATAGATTTCTAATGTTAAGGTTTCTGCCTGTGGACTCCCATGGGGTAATTGATGAAATGAAGTCATGTGGCCGAGACATTCAATGAAATCAACCTATCCTGTGAGGAAGCGTAAACAGGTCATAGGGTGATTTCATCAGACATCTCCCACCACTTTTTCCATGGCCAGGACGTTTTTCAGAGATAATGATGCCTACAGAGATAAACAAAGAGCTGGGGTTCCTTTATAAGAACAACTGGGCCCCAAAGTCCCCTAGCTGCTCCTGTGGCAGACCGATCACAGAGACCTTGATTGTCCTCCCCTGGATTAAGATTATGACTAATCTTCAGAGTGGAGGTCCGTCCCTAGGATGTCACCAGACATGAGATCCACACCAGGACCATGGAGCTTTCAGTTATGTTTTATCCGGATTGTGGACTTACCAGTCTTTGCACTTTTGCTTGATGGTGCTCCCAGGGTGATAGGTTTGTCCTCCATGATGACATGGACACATTGAAGGAGGGACACATTGTCCACTGTCATCCAACACCAGACCTTCTGGACAGTTACATCCAGACACACAGCCAACCATCTCCTGGCAGGATCCCAAGTCTGCCATACGAAGGTCAGCGCATGTCTTGAGACAGAGAGGAGCACATTCCATGTAGACCTGACCTCCAGAGCACTGGACAGCTGGTGAAAAACAAGATGAGTTATGGAGACCCCCAAAAATGGAGAACAAGGGAAAAAAGAAGCTCAACAAGCCAGGAGCAACAGGACTAGACATTAACCAGAGGGGGCGCCAGTAACACAGGACTGGACACTGACCAGAGGGGGGCGCCCGTAACACAGGACTGGACACTGACCAGAAGGGGGCGCCAGTAACACAGGACTGGACACTGACCAGAGGGGGGCGCCCGTAACAGAGGACTGGACACTGACCAGAGGGGGGCACCAGTAATACAGGACTGAACACTGACCAGAGAGGGGCACCGGTAACTGACAACCTGGGAGAGAGAAGACTGACAACGGAGATGGCAGAGCAGACTCACAGCACAAGGTCTGGTTCCTCCAGGACACTACCGCCCCCTCCTGGGCGCACTGCCGGGCGTAGGCGGATACAGCGCTGCACAGACACTTCTTTCCAGGGGAACAACCACAGACATCAGACAGGCAGAGCTGGTGAAAGGGCCCCCAGTCCACAGCGTCATGGCAAGGCTGAGGGCCACACAAAGGAAAGAGGATGATAGAGCAATGACTGGTAATAACCCCGCGACTGATATGTAATATTCGTGTTAGGATGAGTTATAGAGTTACATCGCTATGTAGTAATATGTAATATCACCATTTCGTCACCAATTTTCCATGGATATAGTTTTGATGGGGAATTTTTGGGATATTTTTGGGGTATTTTTTACCTGAAACACGGGTCCTGATATCAGAGCGCAGGCTTCCTCTGCAAACTCCCTGCGCTGAGTGTAAGTTCCACAGGGATCCAAGCTCCGAGGACCAACGTCCGGACAGTCAGAAGAAACCTTGAACTTATTGGCGAAGTCTGAGGAGCTGCTCTCAATGTCGCCCTCGGCGGTGGTGAAATCGTCATTCTGGTTCCAGTTGTAAGTTCCGCACAGACCCCGCACCTTATACAGAGAGAGACCACGTCATTATAAGCAGGAGAATGGGGGGGGGTCCCATCAGGACTAATATAGAATGATCCACCAACAATCACATCTAATGTGTGGGCAGAATTTCACCCCATGAGACCCCACACGAGGAGCTCCGGGGTCCCATATAAAGGCTCCCTATAATCCTACACCTCTCTGCTTAGTCTAAGGTTCCCCAAAGGTATTGACCAGAGCCTGCCCCAATGTAGGATGGACTTGGCTGCTCAAAACCCAGAACCAAAGGACAGAAACCAGGAACACTTGCAGGCGAAGACTCAAACCAGAAACCCTATAACATGCAGGGAGAATAATACACAGGTCAGGGTCAAACCAAGAGAGTAATAGCTGAAACAAAAGCAGATAATCTCAGAAATCCAAGCACAAGTCCAGGGGGCCACAAACAAAGCCAAAGCAGCAACAGAAGAGTTAACCAGAAGAGCACAGGCAGCAAAACCAGTACAAGGGAAAATAAGGAAAAGTACTGGAAGTGAGAACAGGCCCACAGCCTAGACAACTGATGGAATCACAGGCGCCCGAGCAATAAAAGAGTCTGGTCTGGACTGGATACCGAATTATCCCTGATTGACTCTGTATCCCAAATCTCTGACTGCCGGAACAGATAGGTATAGCCATCTTACAGTAAAGCAACGGCCATGTGGTAAGTGGAGACGCTGTAAAGAGTTTCCCCTGCAGGAGAGAATGATGACTGCGGAGATCACGAATATTTATAGTCCTAATAATATCTACCGCTATATAACAAACTACAACACCTGTCCTGGTGTTCAGATTCCTGCAAACAGTCAGATGTCATAGACATTAGACCTAAAGCAATCTACAGCGTTTTCTATTGGGGCAGTGTAGTTCCTCATCCTAATCTATAGGGGTCACTGCTGAGTCTATATAACCTTATTGGCAAACGTGGGCTGCAGGGTGATGTGAACGGAAGGAAACTCCATGTTCCAAAGCAGGTGAGCTCCGAATGTCTGGAGGAGAAGGTGGGTGGAGGAGATGCGTCTGACGGACAGATCAGGGCTGACGAATGGCAGAGTCACCGCGTGGCCATCCACTGTGGGTTCACCTGAGAACAGATAGAGGTCAGGGTCACACAATGGCAGTGCACATAAGTGGTCCATGTGGCCACCCAAGTACCTGATGTCCGGAGTCTGACTGATGTCTTGTGGGCAGTCACAGTGACAGCTCGGAGGCAGCTGACCGACCCCTGACTGCCACAGTCCTCGTTCTCCGCAGAGATGAAGAGTTTTCCATCCACGTAATCCTGCAGGGAATGAGAAGAATAAGATGGAGGTTCTCAGAACACGCTCTACACGCGTGAACTTACATGTCTCCTTAACATACGAGATCATCACCTGAACCAGGACATATTCACACGAGCCATGGAAGTCGAACCTCCTGCGATCAAACGTGACATAATGCGAGTCTCCTATCACAGAGCACTCAGCGGCACATCTGTCCTGGGAACACCGCCATTGTCCACCTACACACGTGCTGCAAAGAGGAAGACAACAGGACGGTCATCATGGAAATGGTCAGTGGTCTGGAGATACAAGATGCGGGCAGGAGGGAACATCTCACCATTGATTACATCTCTGCTTGATGACTTCTCCTGGAGAGTATCTTTGTCTTCGATGATAACATGGACATTCCTCCTCCCTTACACATCGTCCGTCCTCGAGGTACAGGCCGGCCGGACACTCACAGCCACTGACACACTCCTCCCGACACTGACCGTCCTCATAGCTGCCCACTGAGCCGCAGCTGGCCGGACAGGCGGACACACAGTCCGAGTACTGCTTGCCCATCAGACATTCCTTCTCTGGAGAAGAATCAAGTGTAAAAAACCTCAGAACTTCGGAGAGAAGAAAGTAGACAGGAGACACGCCATGCCGCCACTCACCACAGAAGCCGGCCTTGCGCCAGGTGATGGTGATCTTCTGCTGAGAACATTCCCGGGCATAGCTGGTAAAGGTTGGGCACACGGAGGAGCTTCTGTCCTGCTGCGTGTCCCTATCCTGGCAGTACGTATACATACAGGTGTCATAGAAACCCCTGGGGTCCACCTAGAAGTAGGAGACTGGATCATTATAATGGGGTCCTGCCACCAATGTCAGCATCATTGGGGTACGCTGTGAGCCCCAGCCTGATCTGCCTTACCTTGTGGTGACAGTGACTGAAGGGGGCGCCTAAGAGCTTCCTGCACATAGATTCTGCCTCCATCTTGATGGCGTCTTGTCCAGGAAGATCACAGCTATGACCCAATTCCGGAACGTCTGGACACATGTGCTGCGTGACAAGTCAGGGAACGGTCAACAACTCCATCACTCGCACTACACCTCCCATCATTCATACGACCCCCTCGATGGTTCTGGTCTTCACTCACCTGAAGGCTGAAGTCTTGAACCTTCCAGGAATTCCCAAACCCTGCAGCATTTAGAGACACGGCGCCCCCAAGATGAGTAAAGTCATCTAGAAGAGAAGGAATGCCCACTGAGGTTCTCGGCACCTTCTTTGCTGGCCGATTCCAGTCCCAAGGTCCCAGCCCTGGAACCAGCCCATGAACACTTACCTTCTGTGTTGCCATTGTAGGTCCCGCACAGTCCACTTGTCCTCCCCTGAAGCTCGGAGTTCACAGTAACGTAAATGTTGTGGCCTCCATCAAACTTCACCCTGACGCCCAGACCACTTTCTATGAAGATGAAGTCTCCAAGCCAGAGGATGCTGATACCTGACAAGGGACGGAGCGTCAGGACCGCGAGTCCACATACATACACGTACTACGGACCCCCAGCCTCCACTACCGCCATCCCATACATCCAACATGGCTGATACAAACAGAAACCCGGGGTCCGTCAGCTCCTAATACTCAGTAGATCATGACAGGTGGACAAAAGATTGAGACTGATGGCCGACCAAGGCACAAGTAAGAGCCAACCAACATGAACTGAAGACACGTTCATAACCAAATCCATCCATATAAAACATCACTAAGATCCAACGGCATCGAGAAGATCCATCAGCACCAATAGAGTCCATCATTCTATGTCACTACAATATGGCGCCTTGGAGCTTACCATTTTGCAGATGGGGGTCTCCGTCTGGTACAATGACATCATTGATGGTCACTGACCGCCCCTCTACCACAACCTGGTCCAAACCAAAGATCATCTTCAGAATCTGGAGGTACAAAAAACGACTGAAGAAATGCAAAAGGTATGTGTCCCCACAGCAGCACAGAGGATGCAACCGACCAATGGGGAATCAGTGCAGTGACCGGAGAAGTTCATACCTTGAGGCATTGTCCGATTCGGGTGCAGCGTTCTCCAGAGACCAACACGGCCCAGCTGGCGTCAGTGGAGGACGCCAGGTTATACGTACAGTCCCCGTGGAAGTTGTAATGTTTCCCATCAAAAGTCCGATAATGGAAACTGCCCCATGTGACGCAGGTGGCAAAGAGTCTGCGCTTAGATACAGCACCCCCGATCAGAGCCGTGCTGAGATACGGCCTCATCAGGAAGGGAGATGGCAGATCTGTTAGACATGGGAACAAAGCAATGACCAAATCTACAGTGAGACTGGGGGAGGGGTTTAACCTTTTATAGGAGGCTCCACCCACGGTGCTCTGTATAGTAACACCCCCCCCCCCCCAAATATCTCATTGTGTCCCACCGTCCCTATTCTACATAACCATCAGACATCCATGAGAGTAACATCTATAACTACTGACAACCAGCTGTATATATCATGTCTGAGAGGTAGTCACAGCCCCGCCCCCTGTTACTGACAACCAGCTGTATATATCATGTCTGAGAGGTAGTCACAGCCCCGCCCCCTGTTACTGACAACCAGCCTGTATATATCATGTCTGAGAGGTAGTCACAGCCCCGCCCCCTCTTACTGACAACCAGCTGTATATATCATGTCTGAGAGGTAGTCACAGCCCCGCCCCCTGTTACTGACAACCAGCTGTATATATCATGTCTGAGAGGTAGTCACAGCCCCGCCCCCTCTTACTGACAACCAGCTGTATATATCATGTCTGAGAGGTAGTCACAGCCCCGCCCCCTGTTACTGACAACCAGCTGTATATATCATGTCTGAGAGGTTGTCACAGCCCCGCCCCCTGTTACTGACAACCAGCCTGTATATATCATGTCTGAGAGGTAGTCACAGCCCCGCCCCCTGATACTGACAACCAGCTGTATATATCATGTCTGAGAGGTTGTCACAGCCCCGCCCCCTGTTACTGACAACCAGCTGTATATATCATGTCTGAGAGGTAGTCACAGCCCCGCCCCCTGTTACTGACAACCAGCTGTATATACCATGTCTGAGAGGTTGTCACAGCCCCGCCCCCTGTTACTGACAACCAGCTGTATATATCATGTCTGAGAGGTTGTCACAGCCCCGCCCCCTGTTACTGACAACCAGCCTGTATATATCATGTCTGAGAGGTTGTCACAGCCCCGCCCCCTGTTACTGACAACCAGCTGTATATATCATGTCTGAGAGGTTGTCACAGCCCCGCCCCCTGTTACTGACAACCAGCTGTATATATCATGTCTGAGAGGTAGTCACAGCTCCGCCCCCTGTTACTGACAACCAGCCTGTATATATCATGTCTGAGAGGTAGTCACAGCCCCGCCCCCTGTTACTGACAACCTGCTGTATATACCATGTCTGAGAGGTAGTCACAGCCCCGCCCCCTGTTACTGACAACCAGCCTGTATATACCATGTCTGAGAGGTAGTCACAGCCCCGCCCCCTGTTACTGACAACCAGCCTGTATATATCATGTCTGAGAGGTAGTCACAGCCCCGCCCCCTGTTACTGACAACCAGCTGTATATATCATGTCTGAGAGGTTGTCACAGCCCCGCCCCCTGTTACTGACAACCAGCCTGTATATATCATGTCTGAGAGGTAGTCACAGCCCCGCCCCCTGTTACTGACAACCAGCTGTATATATCATGTCTGAGAGGTAGTCACAGCCCCACCCCCTGTTACTGACAACCAGCTGTATATACCATGTCTGAGAGGTAGTCACAGCCCCACCCCCTGTTACTGACAACCAGCTGTATATATCATGTCTGAGAGGTAGTCACAGCCCCGCCCCCTGTTACTGACAACCAGCTGTATATATCATGTCTGAGAGGTTGTCACAGCCCCGCCCCCTGTTACTGACAACCAGCCTGTATATACCATGTCTGAGAGGTTGTCACAGCCCCGCCCCCTGTTACTGACAACCAGCCTGTATATATCATGTCTGAGAGGTAGTCACAGCCCCGCCTCCTGTTACTGACACCCAGCCTGTATATATCATGTCTGAGAGGTTGTCACAGCCCCGCCCCCTGTTACTGACAACCAGCTGTATATATCATGTCTGAGAGGTAGTCACAGCCCCGCCTCCTGTTACTGACACCCAGCCTGTATATATCATGTCTGAGAGGTTGTCACAGCCCCGCCCCCTGTTACTGACAACCAGCTGTATATATCATGTCTGAGAGGTTGTCACAGCCCCGCCCCCTGTTACTGACAACCAGCCTGTATATACCATGTCTGAGAGGTTGTCACAGCCCCGCCCCCTGTTACTGACAACCAGCCTGTATATATCATGTCTGAGAGGTAGTCACAGCCCCGCCTCCTGTTACTGACACCCAGCCTGTATATATCATGTCTGAGAGGTAGTCACAGCCCCGCCTCCTGTTACTGACACCCAGCCTGTATATATCATGTCTGAGAGGTTGTCACAGCCCCGCCCCCTGTTACTGACAACCAGCCTGTATATATCATGTCTGAGAGGTTGTCACAGCCCCGCCCCCTGTTACTGACAACCAGCCTGTATATATCATGTCTGAGAGGTTGTCACAGCCCCGCCCCCTGTTACTGACAACCAGCCTGTATATATCATGTCTGAGAGGTTGTCACAGCCCCGCCCCCTGGTACTGACAACCAGCCTGTATATATCATGTCTGAGAGGTAGTCACAGCCCCACCCCCTGTTACTGACAACCAGCTGTATATATCATGTCTGAGAGGTTGTCACAGCCCCGCCCCCTGGTACTGACAACCAGCCTGTATATATCATGTCTGAGAGGTAGTCACAGCCCCGCCCCCTGTTACTGACAACCAGCTGTATATATCATGTCTGAGAGGTATTCACAGCCCTGCCCCCTGTTACTGACAACCAGCTGTATATATCATGTCTGAGAGGTTGTCACAGCCCCGCCCCCTGGTACTGACAACCAGCTGTATATATCATGTCTGAGAGGTATTCACAGCCCCGCCCCCTGTTACTGACAACCAGCTGTATATATCATGTCTGAGAGGTTGTCACAGCCCCGCCCCCTGGTACTGACAACCAGCTGTATATATCATGTCTGAGAGGTATTCACAGCCCCGCCCCCTGTTACTGACAACCAGCTGTATATATCATGTCTGAGAGGTATTCACAGCCCCGCCCCCTGTTACTGACAACCAGCTGTATATATCATGTCTGAGGGGTAGTCACAGCCCCGCCTCCTGTTACTGACAACCAGCTGTATATATCATGTCTGAGAGGTAGTCACAGCCCCGCCCCCTGTTACTGACAACCAGCTGTATATATCATGTCTGAGAGGTAGTCACAGCCCCGCCTCCTGTTACTGACAACCAGCCTGTATATACCATGTCTGAGAGGTTGTCACAGCCCCGCCCCCTGTTACTGACAACCAGCCTGTATATATCATGTCTGAGAGGTAGTCACAGCCCCGCCTCCTGTTACTGACACCCAGCCTGTATATATCATGTCTGAGAGGTTGTCACAGCCCCGCCCCCTGTTACTGACAACCAGCTGTATATATCATGTCTGAGAGGTAGTCACAGCCCCGCCCCCTGTTACTGACAACCAGCTGTATATATCATGTCTGAGAGGTAGTCACAGCCCCGCCCCCTGTTACTGACAACCAGCTGTATATATCATGTCTGAGAGGTAGTCACAGCCCCGCCCCCTGTTACTGACAACCAGCCTGTATATATCATGTCTGAGAGGTAGTCACAGCCCCGCCCCCTGTTACTGACAACCAGCTGTATATATCATGTCTGAGGGGTTGTCACAGCCCCGCCCCCTGTTACTGACAACCAGCTGTATATATCATGTCTGAGAGGTAGTCACAGCCCCGCCCCCTGTTACTGACAACCAGCTGTATATATCATGTCTGAGAGGTAGTCACAGCCCCGCCCCCTGTTACTGACAACCAGCTGTATATATCATGTCTGAGAGGTTGTCACAGCCCCGCCCCCTGTTACTGACATCACTGGGCAGTTATACCATTAGTCGGTGGGGGGATGACTAGCTGTACTAGTGCTGGTGACTATCGCCCTTCTTACCGGTGGGGGACACGTAGGAGCAGCTGAAGCATAGCTCAGAGGTGATGTTCTTCCAGCTGTGGCCCCAGGGGTGTAAGCAGCACTCCTCCATACTCATGAGGGTTACATTGTGGGGAGCCCCAATATCCTGACAGCTCCAGGTGGAGAAGCAGCGGCCCAGAAATCCTCCTGATGATAGAAACATAGGAATAAACACTCAGAGGACAAGTCAAGTAACCAGCGCTGAACAGGGCACCCAAAAATGAGCGCCCAGCACCAAATGCCTGGCCCTGAGCTCAGCAGTCCTGTAATCTACATGTTATTACATACCCTGCGTGCAGTCCTCGCCCGTCCAGCCCTCGCAGCACGCCTGGATAGTCTGGTTGTACACAGTCGGTCTGGTGGATTGTGGCCTGGTGGAGGGGCGGAGCAGATATATTATATTTACATAGAGTATATGGGGGATATGCGGCTGTGCTGTATGGAGCCCTCCGATACGTCACGTCCCAGGCTCGATGTTACTCTAGTAACCCCTGTCACATGATGTGAACCAGCCAATGAGATAAAACAGAGTGGTGTTCGCCATGGCAGGAGGCGGGGCTTGTCCATGTCGGGTATGATAACTGTATATGGATTTTTTCTGTTCTTTTTTTCAGATCTGACTTGAACTACATCAGACTTGGCGGACCATGAGGATGAGCGGCAGTGAGATTTTTGTATTATTTTTAATAGATCAGTCATCAGAGGTCATGTGGGGAGTTCTTAGTCTGTCACTACTCAGGCAGGGCATAGGGCGAGGCTAAAGGTAACCTATGCATGGAGTTTGTATGTTTTTAGGTCGGGTAATCCGATAAGTATATTGGCTTCCTGTATAACAGATTCCCCTTGTGGGTGTTGGGGATGAGCACCTATAGGACAACCACTAACCCCCCTACTCCACAACGCTCCCCTCTCCTGGGGTCCCCAATGAGAAAAGCGCTTTACAAATGTTTGCCATTGTCATTATTACACCACAACCTACCACCATCAGAGGTACCGGGAAGAGCCAGGTAACGTCCAGTACGCGACTATCTAGTGATTGTACTGCCGTATCTGCAGGCTTAGACTGGGAAAGCACAAAAACAAAAGCTCTCCATCCCGGGGGGCCTGCAGACACCACAATACCTGACCATCACTGGAAACAAGCACCACCCACACACACACGACGGTCATTGATGTAGTCGCCGATCTGGTCCGTATGTTAGGTATACTTACCCTGGTCCAGCTCTGCCTCATCTCATGGAGTAAACCGCACAGTGGCATCTCATTGGCTGCTTCACATCATGTGATAGGGGTTACGAGAGTTCCTTGTGAAATGATCTCTAGTAACCCCCTTTTATGGTGGAGCTACAGGATGGCGTGCTCCAGTGTGCAGGGACTCCTTCTCTTACTGAAGCCCCACGCTACCTGTATGTACAGCTCTATACTACTTCTATATACATCCTCACACTACCTGTATGTACAACCTCACACTCCCTCTATATACGGCTCCATACTACCTGAATATATAGTACCACACTACCTGTATGTACAGCCCCACATTACCTCTTTATAAAGCCCCACACTACGTCTATATACAGCCCAATACTACCTGTATATACAGACCCACACTACCTGTATATAAAGCACACCCCGTCTCCTCCATATTGCTGCCGCATCCGCTCCTGGTCCAGTCTCCAGCCGTCCATGTTGTACTGGTAGAGGCTGGTACATGGCACCTGCTGCTCCCTCCTGGGGGTGACAACCTCTTCTCCTGTCACCTGCACTGTCCGCTCACACCAGCGCCTGCCACCAAATCACAGGATAGGGTGAGCTCAATTTACTGACACATCCATCACTCCTAAATAATACATCCATCAGCCCTTACTGACACATGCACAATGCTGCCTGGCCGGGGCTCTGATATTACTTACCCACTGCAGAAAGTCACCTTCACCCAGAGAACCAGGAGCAGCAGCCGCGAGGATCTCATCATCCTGTCAGCAGAGGGCGCCGTCCAGACTCCTCCTGTAACCAGACATCTAGTCAGCTTAGATACACCCTCATGCTGGGAACTATAGTGATATGTGTTCTGAGACTATATTACACAGGATAGGATTAGATACACAGCTAAGTATACAGTATCACACAGGATAGGATTAGATACACAGCTCAGTATACAGTATCACACAGGATAGGATTAGATACACAGCTCAGTATACAGTATCACACAGGATAGGATTAGATACACAGCTCAGTATACAGTATCACACAGGATAGGATTAGATACAGCTCAGTATACAGTATCACACAGGATAGGATTAGATACACAGCTCAGTATACAGTATCACACAGGATAGGATTAGATACACAGCTCAGTATACAGTATCACACAGGATAGGATTAGATACACAGCTCAGTATACAGTATCACACAGGAGAGGATTAGATACACAGCTCAGTATACAGTATCACACAGGAGAGGATTAGATACACAGCTCAGTATACAGTATCACACAGGATAGGATTAGATACACAGCTCAGTATACAGTATCACACAGGATAGGATTAGATACACAGCTCAGTATACAGTATCACACAGGATAGGATTAGATACAGCTCAGTATACAGTATCACACAGGATAGGATTAGATACACAGCTCAGTATACAGTATCACACAGGATAGGATTAGATACAGCTCAGTATACAGTATCACACAGGATAGGATTAGATACACAGCTCAGTATACAGTATCACACAGGATAGGATTAGATACACAGCTCAGTATACAGTATCACACAGGAGAGGATTAGATACACAGCTCAGTATACAGTATCACACAGGATAGGATTAGATACACAGCTCAGTATACAGTATCACACAGGATAGGATTAGATACACAGCTCAGTATACAGTATCACACAGGATAGGATTAGATACACAGCTCAGTATACAGTATCACACAAGATAGGATTAGATACACGGCTCAGTATACAGTATCACACAGGATAGGCTTAGATACACAGCTCAGTATACAGTATCACACAGGATAGGATTAGATACACGGCTCAGTATACAGTATCACACAGGATAGGATTAGATACACAGCTCAGTATACGGTATCACACAGGAGAGGATTAGATACACAGCTCAGTATACAGTATCACACAGGATAGGATTAGATACACAGCTCAGTATACAGTATCACACAGGATAGGATTAGATACACCGCTCAGTATACAGTATCACACAGGATAGGATTAGATACACAGCTCAGTATACAGTATCCCACAGGATAGGATTAGATACACCGCTCAGTATACAGTATCACACAGGATAGGATTAGATACACAGCTCAGTATACAGTATCACACAGGAGAGGATTAGATACACAGCTCAGTATACAGTATCACACAGGATAGGATTAGATACACCGCTCAGTATACAGTATCACACAGGAGAGGATTAGATACACAGCTCAGTATACAGTATCACACAGGATAGGATTAGATACACAGCTCAGTATACAGTATAACACAGGATAGGATTAGATACACAGCTCAGTATACAGTATCACACAGGATAGGATTAGATACACGGCTCAGTATACAGTATCACACAGGATAGGCTTAGATACACAGCTCAGTATACAGTATCACACAGGATAGGCTTAGATACACAGCTCAGTATACAGTATCACACAGGATAGGCTTAGATACACAGCTCAGTATACAGTATCACACAAGATAGGATTAGATACACGGCTCAGTATACAGTATCACACAGGATAGGCTTAGATACACAGCTCAGTATACAGTATCACACAGGATAGGATTAGATACACGGCTCAGTATACAGTATCACACAGGATAGGATTAGATACACAGCTCAGTATACAGTATCACACAGGATAGTATTAGATACAGCTCAGTATACAGTATCACACAGGATAGGATTAGATACACAGCTCAGTATACAGTATCACACAGGATAGGATTAGATACACAGCTCAGTATACGGTATCACACAGGATAGGATTAGATACACAGCTCAGTATACAGTATCACACAGGATAGGATTAGATACACGGCTCAGTATACAGTATCACACAGGATAGGATTAGATACACGGCTCAGTATACAGTATCACACGGGATAGAATTAGATACACCGCTCAGTATACAGTATCACGCAGGATAGGATTAGATACACGGCTCAGTATACAGTATCACACAGGATAGGATTAGATACACGGCTCAGTATACAGTATCACACGGGATAGAATTAGATACACAGCTCAGTATACAGTATCACACAGGATAGGATTAGATACACGGCTCAGTATACAGTATCACACGGGATAGGATTAGATACACAGCTCAGTATACAGTATCACACAGGATAGGCTTAGATACACAGCTCAGTATACAGTATCACACAAGATAGGATTAGATACACAGCTCAGTATACAGTATCACACAGGATAGGATTAGATACACAGCTCAGTATACAGTATCACACAGGATAGGATTAGATACACGGCTCAGTATACAGTATCACACGGGATAGGATTAGATACACAGCTCAGTATACAGTATCACACAGGATAGGCTTAGATACACAGCTCAGTATACAGTATCACACAGGATAGGATTAGATACACAGCTCAGTATACAGTATCACATAGGATAGGATTAGATACACCGCTCAGTATACAGTATCACACAGGATAGGATTAGATACAGCTCAGTATACAGTATCACACAGGATAGGATTAGATACAGCTCAGTATACAGTATCACACAGGATAGGATTAGATACACGGCTCAGTATACTGTATCACACAGGATAGGATTAGATACACAGCTCAGTATACAGTATCACACAGGATAGGCTTAGATACACAGCTCAGTATACAGTATCACACAGGATAGGATTAGATACACTGCTCAGTATACAGTATCACACAGGATAGGATTAGATACACAGCTCAGTATACAGTATCACACAGGATAGGATTAGATACACAGCTCAGTATACAGTATCACACAGGATAGGATTAGATACACAGCTCAGTATACAGTATCACACAGGATAGGATTAGATACAGCTCAGTATACAGTATTACACAGGATAGGATTAGATACACAGCTCAGTATACAGTATCACACAGGAGAGTATTAGATACACAGCTCAGTATACAGTATCACACAGGATAGGATTAGATACACAGCTCAGTATACAGTATCACACGGGATAGGATTAGATACACAGCTCAGTATACAGTATCACACAGGATAGGATTAGATACACAGCTCAGTATACAGTATCACACAGGATAGGATTAGATACAGCTCAGTATACAGTATTACACAGGATAGGATTAGATACACAGCTCAGTATACAGTATCACACAGGATAGGATTAGATACACAGCTCAGTATACAGTATCACACAGGAGAGTATTAGATACACAGCTCAGTATACAGTATCACACAGGATAGGATTAGATACACAGCTCAGTATACAGTATCACACGGGATAGGATTAGATACACAGCTCATATTTAGATTCACCAGTACTGGTTGATACACAATATTATTATACTCACATAAGACAGGATCACATATGATAGGCTTAGATACGTAATTTCTGTATCACTCATAATATACTTAGACACATCTCCACATTTCAGATAGGATAGGCTTAGATACAGGGGCACAATATATGGCCATACGGCTTAGATACATTCAGACATTACAGTCCTATGAAAAAGTTTGGGCACCCCTATTAATCTTAATCATTTTTAGTTCTAAATATTTTGGTGTTTGCAGCAGCCATTTCAGTTTGATATATCTAATAACTGATGGACACAGTAATATTTCAGGATTGAAATGAGGTTTATTGTACTAACAGAAAATGCGCAATATGCATTAAACCAAAATTTGACCGGTGCAAAAATATGGGCACCTCAACAGAAAAGTGACATTAATATTTAGTAGATCCTCCTTTTGCAGAGATAACAGCCTCTAGTCGCTTCCTGTAGCTTTTAATCAGTTCCTGGATCCTGGATGAAGGGATTTTGGACCATTTCTTTCTACAAAACAATTCAAGTTCAGTTAAGTTAGATGGTCGCCGAGCATGGACAGCCCGCTCTCAAATGATCTGAAAACAAAGATTGTTCAACATAGTTGTTCAGGGGAAGGATACAAAACGTTGTCTCAGAGATTTAACCTGTCAGTTTCCACTGTGAGGAACATAGTAAGGAAATGGAAGAGCACAGGGACAGTTCTTGTTAAGCCCAGAAGTGGCAGGCCAAGAAAAATATCAGAAAGGCAGAGAAGAAGAATGGTGAGAAGAGTCAAGGACAATCCACAGACCACCTCCAAAGAGCTGCAGCATCATCTTGCTGCAGATGGTGTCACTGTGCATCGGTCAACTATACAGCGCACTTTGCACAAGGAGAAGCTGTATGGGAGAGTGATGAGAAAGAAGCCGTTTCTGCACGTACGCCACAAATAGAGTTGCCTGAGGTATGCAAAAGCACATTTGGACAAGGCAGCTTCATTTTGGAAACAAAAATTGAGTTGTTTGGTTATAAAAAAAGGCGTTATGCATGGCGTCCAAAAAGAAACAGCATTCCAAGAAAAACACATGCTACCCACTGTAAAATTTGGTGGAGGTTCCATCATGCTTTGGGGCTGTGTGGCCAATGCCGGCATCGGGAATCTTGGTAAAGTTGAGAGTCGCATGGATTCCACTCAGTATCAGCAGATTCTTGAGAATAATGTTCAAGAATCAGTGACGAAGTTGAAGTTACGCCGGGGATGGATATTTCAGCAAGACAATGATCCAAAACACCGCTCCAAATCGACTCAGGCATTCATGCAGAGGAACAATTACAATGTTCGGGAATGGCCATCCCAGTCCCCAGACCTGAATATCATTGAACATCTGTGGGATGATTTGAAGCGGGCTGTCCATGCTCGGCCACCATCTAACTTAACTGAACTTGAATTGTTTGTCCAAAATCCCTTCATCCAGGATCCAGGAACTGATTAAAAGCTACAGGAAGCGACTAGAGGCTGTTATCTTTGCAAAAGGAGGATCTACTAAATATTAATGTCACTTTTCTGTTGAGGTGCCCATACTTTTGCACCAGTCACATTTTGGTGTAATGCATATTGCACATTTTCTGTTAGTACAATAAACCTCATTCCAATCCTGAAATATTACTGTGTCCATCAGTTATTAGATATATCAAACTGAAATGGCTGTTGCAAATACCAAAATATTTAGAACTAAAAATGATTAAGATTAATAGGGGTGCCCAAACTTTTTCATAGGACTGTATATGGGTATACTTTTCAGAGACAGGGACACATTGTGGGGGTATAAGGCTTAGATACAGGAACATATATGGGTATAAGGCTTAGATACAGGGACACATATGGGTATAAGGCTTAGATACAGGGACACTTTGTGTGGGTGTAAGGTTTAGATACAGGAACACATATGGGTATAAGGCTTAGATACAGGGACACATATGGGTATAAGGCTTAGATACAGGGACACTTTGTGTGGGTGTAAGGTTTAGATACAGGCACACATTGTGTGGGTATAAGGCTTAGATACAGGGACACTTTGTGTGGGTGTAAGGCTTAGATACAGGCACACATTGTGTGGGTGTAAGGTTTAGATACAGGGACACATTGTGTGGGTATAAGGCTTAGATACAGGGACACATTGTGTGGGTATAAGGCTTAGATACAGGGACACATTGTGTGGGTATAAGGCTTAGATACAGGGACACATTGTGTGGGTATAAGGCTTAGATACAGGGACACATTGTGTGGGTATAAGGCTTAGATACAGGGACACATTGTGTGGGTATAAGGCTTAGATACAGGGACACATTGTATAGCATAGGCTCAGTACTCACATGCGGATTCCTCTGCTGTTCCTCTGGTCACTTGTTCTGTCCTGTGTCTGGTAACTCCAGTCTTATATAGGGGGCAGCGCAGATCTCCATACAGCAGGTGTCACTGCCCGGATTGGTCACTGCCTCCTATAGACACAGCTGCAGCCCAAAGGACTCTGATCTGTAGGCGCCCCCTGCAGGGGCAGGATTACAGGACTGGTCAGGGGCAACTATAATCTGCACTGCTGGGGGGGAGTGATGGGGGCACTGAGGAGAGGGGAAAGAGATTATAGAGAGATACATCCTATATACTGTATGTACAGGGAAGGAATAGTCATGTATTGATGGAAATGTATTAGATAGATAGATAGATAGATAGATAGATAGGAGATAGACAGATAGGAGATAAATAGATAGATAGATAGATAGATAGATAGATAGATAGATAGATAGATAGATAGATAGAAGATAGACAGATAGGAGATAAATAGATAGATAGATAGATAGATAGATAGATAGATAGATAGATAGGAGATGATAGATAGATAGGAGATAGATAGGAGATAGATAGATAGATAGATAGATAGATAGATAGATAGATAGATAGATAGATAGATAGATAGATAGAAAATAGACAGACAGATAGATAGATAGATAGATAGATAGATAGATAGGAGATAGATAGATAGATAGATAGATAGATAGATAGATAGATAGGAGATAGATAGATAGATAGATAGATAGATAGATAGGAGATAGATAGATAGATAGATAGATAGATAGGAGATAGATAGATAGATAGATAGATAGATAGATAGATAGATAGATAGATAGATAGATAGATAGGAGATGATAGATAGATAGGAGATAGATAGGAGATAGATAGATAGATAGATAGATAGATAGATAGATAGATAGATAGATAGATAGATAGATAGGAGATGATAGATAGATAGGAGATAGATAGGAGATAGATAGATAGATAGATAGATAGATAGATAGATAGATAGATAGGAGATAGATAGATAGATAGATAGATAGATAGGAGATAGATGATAGATAGATAGATAGATAGATAGATAGATAGATAGATAGATAGAAGATAGACAGATAGGAGATAAATAGATAGATAGATAGATAGATAGATAGATAGATAGGAGATGATAGATAGATAGGAGATAGATAGGAGATAGATAGGAGATAGATAGAAAATAGACAGACAGATAGATAGATAGATAGATAGATAGATAGATAGGAGATAGATAGATAGATAGATAGATAGGAGATAGATAGATAGATAGATAGATAGATAGATAGATAGATAGGAGATAGATAGATAGATAGATAGATAGATAGGAGATAGATAGATAGATAGATAGATAGATAGATAGATAGATAGATAGGAGATGATAGATAGATAGGAGATAGATAGGAGATAGATAGATAGATAGATAGATAGATAGATAGATAGATAGATAGGAGATAGATAGATAGATAGATAGATAGATAGATAGATAGATAGATAGGAGATAGATAGATAGATAGGAGATAGATAGGAGATAGATAGATAGATAGATAGATAGATAGATAGATAGATAGAAGATAGACAGATAGGAGATAAATAGATAGATAGATAGATAGATAGATAGATAGATAGATAGATAGATAGATAGATAGGAGATGATAGATAGATAGGAGATAGATAGGAGATAGATAGATAGATAGATAGATAGATAGATAGATAGATAGAAAATAGACAGACAGATAGATAGATAGATAGATAGATAGATAGATAGGAGATAGATAGATAGATAGATAGATAGATAGATAGATAGGAGATAGATAGATAGATAGATAGATAAATAGATAGATAGATAGATAGATAGATAGATAGATAGATAGATAGATAGGAGATAGATAGATAGATAGATAGATAGATAGATAGATAGGAGATAGATAGATAGATAGATAGATAGATAGATAGATAGATAGATAGATAGATAGGAGATGATAGATAGATAGGAGATAGATAGGAGATAGATAGATAGATAGATAGATAGATAGATAGATAGATAGATAGATAGATAGGAGATGATAGATAGATAGGAGATAGATAGGAGATAGATAGATAGATAGATAGATAGATAGATAGATAGATAGATAGATAGATAGATAGATAGAAAATAGACAGACAGATAGATAGATAGATAGATAGATAGATAGATAGATAGGAGATAGATAGATAGATAGATAGATAGATAGATAGGAGATAGATAGATAGATAGATAGATAGATAGATAGATAGATAGATATGTTTGCTGTACCAAAGAATTTGTGCTTGCAATAATTATCTGGAAGAACACGAGGATTATCTGACAGAACTGCAGGGGGGCCAATACTTTTGGCCAACACTGTCTCTATCAATCTATCTATCTGTCATATATCTATTTATAAGTCTAAGCAAATTATTATTTATTTATTTATAGTGCACTATTAGATCCACAGTATATTATTATTATCATTTTGTATTCATCCCATGGTGTTCTGTACATTATTATGTTAATCCCATGGTGCTGTACATTATTATATTAATCCCATGGTGTTCTGTACATTATTATGTTAATCCCATGGTGTTCTGTACATTATTATATTAATCCCATGGTGCTGTACATTATTATATTAATCCCATGGTGCTCTGTACATTATTATATTAATCCCATGGTGCTGTACATTATTATATTAATCCCATGGTGCTCTGTACATTATTATGTTAATCCCATGGTGCTGTACATTATTATATTAATCCCATGGTGCTCTGTACATTATTATATTAATGCCATGGTGTTCTGTACATTATTATATTAATTCCATGGTGCTCTGTACATTATTTTATTAATCCCATGGTGCTCTGTACATTATTATATTAATCCCATGGTGCTCTGTACATTATTATGTTAATCCCATCGTGCTGTACATTATTATATTAATCCCATGGTGCTCTGTACATTATTTTGTTAATCCCATGCTGCTCTGTACATTATTATGTGAATTCCATGGTGCTGTACATTATTATATTAATCTCATGGTGCTCTGTACATTATCATATTAATCCCATGGTGCTCTGTACATTATCATATTAATCCCATGGTGCTCTGTACATTATTATGTTAATCCCATGGTGCTGTACATTATTATATTAATCCCATGGTGCTCTGTACATTATTATATTAATCCCATGGTGCTCTGTACATTATTTTATTAATCCCATGGTGCTCTGTACATTATTATGTTAATCCCATGGTGCTGTACATTATTATATTAATCCCATGGTGCTCTGTACATTATTATATTAATCCCATGGTGCTCTGTACATTATTATATTAATCCCATGGTGCTCTGTACATTATTATATTAATCCCATGGTGCTCTGTACATTATTATATTAATCCCATGGTGCTCTGTACATTATTATGTTAATCCCATGGTGCTGTACATTATTATATTAATCCCATGGTGCTGTACATTATCATATTAATCCCATGGTGCTCTGTACATTATTATATTAATCCCATGGTGCTTTACATTATTATATTAATCCCATGGTGCTGTACATTATTATATTAATCCCATGGTGCTCTGTACATTATTATATTAATCCCATGGTGCTCTGTACATTATTATATTAATCCCATGGTGCTCTGTACATTATTTTATTAATCCCATGGTGCTCTGTACATTATTATGTTAATCCCATGGTGCTGTACATTATTATATTAATCCCATGGTGCTCTGTACATTATTATATTAATCCCATGGTGCTCTGTACATTATTATATTAATTCCATGGGGCTCTGTACATTATCATATTAATCCCATGGTGCTCTGTACATTATTATGTTAATCCCATGGTGCTGTACATTATTATATAAATCCCATGGTGCTGTACATTATTATATTAATCCCATGGTGCTCTGTACATTATTATATTAATCCCATGGTGCTCTGTACATTATTATATTAATCCCATGGTGCTCTGTACATTATTATATTAATCCCATGGTGCTGTCCATTATTATATTAATCCCATGGTGATCTGTACATTATTTTATTAATTCATTGGTGCTCTGTACATTATTATATTAATCCCATGGTGCTCTGTACATTATTATATTAATCCCATGGTGTTCTGTACATTATTATATATAAATCCCATGGTGTTCTGTACATTATTATATTAATCCCATGGTGCTCTGTACATTATTATATTAATCCCATGGTGCTTTACATTATTATATTAATCCCATGGTGCTGTACATTATTATATTAATTCCATGGTGCTCTGTACATTATTATATTAATCCCATGGTGCTCTGTACATTATTTTATTAATCCCATGGTGCTCTGTACATTATTATATTAATCCCATGGTGCTCTGTACATTATTATATTAATCCCATGGTGCTCTGTATATTATTATATTAATCCCATGATGCTGTACATTTTTATAATATTCCCATGGTGCTCTATATATTATTATATTAATCCCATGGTGCTCTGTACAATATTATATTAATCCCATGGTGCTGTACATTATTATATTAATTCATTGGTGCTCTGTACATTATAATAATAATCCCATGGTGTTCTGTACATTATTATATTAATCCCATGGTGCTCTGTACATTATCATATTAATCCCATGGTGCTCTGTACATTATTATGTTAATCCCATGGTGCTGTACATTATTATATTAATCCCATGGTGCTCTGTACATTATTATATTAATCCCATAGTTCTGTACATTATTATATTAATTCCATGGTGCTCTGTACATTATTATATTAATCCCTTGGTGTTCTGTACATTATTATATTAATATCATTGTGCTGTACATTATTATATTAATCCCATGCTGTTCTGTACATTATTATATTAATCCCATGCTGTTCTGTACATCATTATATATAAATCCCATGGTGTTCTGTACATTATTATGTTAATCCTATGGTGTTCTGTACATTATTATAATAATCCCATGGTGCTCTGTACATTATTATATTAATCCCATGGTGCTCTGTACATTATTATATTAATTAATTGGTGCTCTATACATTATTATATTAATCCCATGGTGTTCTGTACATTATTATATTAATCCCATGGTGTTCTGTACATTATTATATTAATCCCATGGTGCTGTACATCATTATATTAATCCCATGGTGCTCTGTACATTATTATATTAATTCATTGGTGCTCTGTACATTATTCTATTAATCCCATGGTGTTCTGTACATTATTATATTAATCCCATGGTGTTCTGTACATTATTATATTAATCCCATGGTGCTCTGTACATTATTATATTAATCCCATGGTGCTGTACATTATTATATTAATCCCATGGTGCTCTGTACTTTATTATTTTAATTCCATGGTGCTGTACATTATTATATTAATCCCATGGTGCTCTGTACATTATTATATTAATCCCATGGTGCTCTGTACATTATTATATTAATCCCATGGTGCTGTACATTATTACATTCATCCCATGGTGCTGTACATTATTATATTAATCCCATGGTGCTGTACATTATTATATTAATCCCATGGTGCTCTGTACATTATTATATTAATCCCATGGTGCTGTACATTATTACATTCATCCCATGGTGCTGTACATTATTATATTAATCCCATGGTGCTGTACATTATTATATTAATCCCATGGTGTTCTGTACATTATTATATTAATCTCATGGTGCTCTGTACATTACTATATTAATCCCATGGTGCTCTGTACATTATTATATTAATCCCATGGTGCTCTGTACATTATTATAATAATCCCATGGTGCTCTATACATTATTATATTAATCCCATGGTGCTCTGTACATTATTATATTAATCCCATGGTGCTGTACATTATTATATTATTCCCATGGTGCTCTGTACATTATTATATTAATCCCATGGTGCTCTGTACATTATTATATTAATCCCATGGTGTTCTGTACATTATCATATTAATCCCAAGGTGTTCTGTACATTATTATATTAATCCCATGGTGTTCTGTACATTATTATATTAATCCCATGGTGCTCTGTACATTACCATATTAATCCCATGGTGCTGTACATTATTATATTAATCCCATGGTGCTCTGTACATTATTATATTAATCCCATGGTGCTCCGTACATTATTATATTAATCCCATGGTGCTCTGTACATTATTATATTAATCCCATGGTGCTGTACATTATTATATTATTCCCATGGTGCTCTGTATATTATTATATTAATCCCATGGTGCTCTTTACATTATTATATTAATCCCATGGTGCTCTGTACTTTATTATTTTAATTCCATGGTGCTGTACATTATTATATTAATCCCATGGTGCTCTGTACATTATTATATTAATCCCATGGTGCTCTGTACATTATTATATTAATCCCATGGTGCTCTGTACATTATTATATTAATCCCATGGTGCTCTGTACATTATTATATTAATCCCATGGTGCTCTGTACATTATTATATTCATCCCATGGTGCTCTGTACATTATTATATTAATCCCATGGTGCTGTACATTATTATATTAATCCCATGGTGCTGTATATTATTATATTAATCCCATGGTGCTCTGTACATTATTATATTAATCCCATGGTGCTGTACATTATTATATTAATCCCATGGTGCTGTACATTATTATATTAATCCCATGGTGCTCTGTACATTATTATATTAATCCCATGGTGTTCTGTACATTATTATATTAATCCCATGGTGCTGTACATTATTATATTAATCCCATGGTGCTCTGTACATTATTATATTAATCCCATGGTGCTCTGTACATTATTATATTAATCCCATGGTGCTCTGTACATTATTATATTAATCCCATGGTGTTCTGTACATTATTATATTAGTCCCATGGTGCTCTTTACATTATTATATTAATCCCATGGTGCTCTGTACATTATTATATTAATCCCATGGTGCTCTGTACATTATTATATTAATCCCATGGTGTTCTGTACATTATTATATTAATCCCATGGTGCTCTGTACATTATTATATTAGTCCCATGGTGCTCTGTACATTATTATATTAATCCCATGGTGCTCTGTACATTATTATATTAATCCCATGGTGCTCTGTACATTATTATATTAATCCCATGGTGTTCTGTACATTATTATATTAATCCCATGGTGCTGTACATTATTATATTAATCCCATGGTGCTCTGTACATTATTATATTAATCCCATGGTGTTCTGTACATTATTATATTAATCCCATGGTGCTCTGTACATTATTATTAGAGATGAACGAACGGCGTTTGATCGAATTGATATTCGATCAAATATTAGGCTGCTTGAGATATTCGATTCCAGTCGAACACCACGCGGCAAATGCACTAAAAATGGTTTGTGAGTCTGTCCAGGTGTATCTAATCCTATGCTGTGTGTCCAGGTGTATCTAATCCTATGCTGTGTGTCCAGGTGTATCTAATCCTATGCTGTGTGTCCAGGTGTATCTAATCCTATGCTGTGTGTCCAGGTGTATCTAATCCTATGGTGTGTGTGAGTCTGTCCAGGTGTATCTAATCCTATGGTGTGTGAGTCTGTCCAGGTGTATCTAATCCTATGGTGTGTGACTTTGTCCAGGTGTATCTAATCCTATGCTGTGTGTCCGGGTGTATCTAATCCTATGCTGTGTGTTCGGGTGTATGTAATCCTATGCTGTGTGACCAGGTGTATCTAATCCTATGCTGTGTGTCCAGGTGTATCTAATCCTATGCTGTGTGTCCGGGTGTATCTAATCCTGTGCTGTGTGACCAGGTGTATCTAATCCTATGCTGTGTGTCCAGGTGTATCTAATCCTATGTTGTGTGTCCAGGTGTATCTAATCCTATGCTGTGTGTCCAGGTGTATCTAATCCTATGCTGTCTGTCCAGGTGTATCTAATCCTATGCTGTGTGTCCAGGTGTATCTAATCCTATGCTGTCTGTCCAGGTGTATCTAACCCTATGCTGTGTGTCCAGGTGTATCTAATCCTATGCTGTCTGTCCAGGTGTATCTAATCCTATGCTGTGTGTCCAGGTGTATCTAACCCTATGCTGTGTGTCCAGGTGTATCTAATCCTATGCTGTCTGTCCAGGTGTATCTAATCCTATGCTGTGTGTCCAGGTGTATCTAATCCTATGCTGTCTGTCCAGGTGTATCTAATCCTATGCTGTGTGTCCAGGTGTATCTCATCCTATGCTGTCTGTCCAGGTGTATCAAATCCTATGCTGTCTGTCCAGGTGTATCTAATCCTATGCTGTGTGTCCAGGTGTATCTAATCCTATGCTGTCTGTCCAGGTGTATCTAATCCTATGCTGTGTGTCCAGGTGTATCTAATCCTATGCTGTCTGTCCAGGTGTATCTAATCCTATGCTGTCTGTCCAGGTGTATCTAATCCTATGCTGTGTGTCCAGGTGTATCTAATCCTATGCTGTGTGTCCAGGTGTATCTAATCCTATGCTGTGTGTCCAGGTGTATCTAATCCTATGCTGTCTGTCCAGGTGTATCTAACCCTATGCTGTGTGTCCAGGTGTATCTAATCCTATGCTGTCTGTCCAGGTGTATCTAATCCTATGCTGTGTGTCCAGGTGTATCTAACCCTATGCTGTGTGTCCAGGTGTATCTAATCCTATGCTGTGTGTCCAGGTGTATCTAATCCTATGCTGTGTGTCCAGGTGTATCTAATCCTATGCTGTCTGTCCAGGTGTATCTAATCCTATGCTGTCTGTCCAGGTGTATCTCATCCTATGCTGTCTGTCCAGGTGTATCTAATCCTATGCTGTCTGTCCAGGTGTATCTAATCCTATGCTGTGTGTCCAGGTGTATCTAATCCTATGCTGTCTGTCCAGGTGTATCTAATCCTATGCTGTGTGTCCAGGTGTATCTAATCCTATGCTGTCTGTCCAGGTGTATCTAATCCTATGCTGTGTGTCCAGGTGTATCTAATCCTATGCTGTGTGTCCAGGTGTATCTAATCCTATGCTGTGTGTCCAGGTGTATCTAATCCTATGCTGTGTGTCCAGGTGTATCTAATCCTATGCTGTGTGTCCAGGTGTATCTAACCCTATGATGTGTGTCCAGGTGTATCTAATCCTATGCTGTGTGTCCAGGTGTATCTAATCCTATGCTGTGTGTCCAGGTGTATCTAATCCTATGCTGTGTGTCCAGGTGTATCTAATCCTATGCTGTCTGTCCAGGTGTATCTCATCCTATGCTGTCTGTCCAGGTGTATCTAATCCTATGCTGTGTGTCCAGGTGTATCTAATCCTATGCTGTCTGTCCAGGTGTATCTAATCCTATGCTGTCTGTCCAGGTGTATCTAATCCTATGCTGTGTGTCCAGGTCTATCTCATCCTATGCTGTCTGTCCAGGTGTATCTAATCCTATGCTGTCTGTCCAGGTGTATCTAATCCTATGCTGTGTGTCCAGGTGTATCTAATCCTATGCTGTCTGTCCAGGTGTATCTAATCCTATGCTGTCTGTCCAGGTGTATCTAATCCTATGCTGTGTGTCCAGGTGTATCTAATCCTATGCTGTGTGTCCAGGTGTATCTAATCCTATGCTGTGTGTCCAGGTGTATCTAATCCTATGCTGTGTGTCCAGGTGTATCTAATCCTATGCTGTGTGTCCAGGTGTATCTAATCCTATGCTGTCTGTCCAGGTGTATCTAACCCTATGCTGTGTGTCCAGGTGTATCTAATCCTATGCTGTCTGTCCAGGTGTATCTAATCCTATGCTGTGTGTCCAGGTGTATCTAATCCTATGCTGTGTGTCCAGGTGTATCTAATCCTATGCTGTGTGTCCAGGTGTATCTAACCCTATGCTGTGTGTCCAGGTGTATCTAATCCTATGCTGTCTGTCCAGGTGTATCTAATCCTATGCTGTGTGTCCAGGTGTATCTAATCCTATGCTGTGTGTCCAGGTGTATCTAATCCTATGCTGTGTGTCCAGGTGTATCTAACCCTATGCTGTGTGTCCAGGTGTATCTAATCCTATGCTGTCTGTCCAGGTGTATCTAATCCTATGCTGTGTGTCCAGGTGTATCTAATCCTATGCTGTCTGTCCAGGTGTATCTCATCCTATGCTGTCTGTCCAGGTGTATCTAATCCTATGCTGTGTGTCCAGGTGTATCTAATCCTACGCTGTCTGTCCAGGTGTATCTAATCCTATGCTGTCTGTCCAGGTGTATCTAATCCTATGCTGTGTGTCCAGGTCTATCTCATCCTATGCTGTCTGTCCAGGTGTATCTAATCCTATGCTGTCTGTCCAGGTGTATCTAATCCTATGCTGTGTGTCCAGGTGTATCTAATCCTATGCTGTCTGTCCAGGTGTATCTAATCCTATGCTGTGTGTCCAGGTGTATCTAATCCTATGCTGTGTGTCCAGGTGTATCTAATCCTATGCTGTGTGTCCAGGTGTATCTAATCCTATGCTGTGTGTCCAGGTGTATCTAATCCTATGCTGTGTGTCCAGGTGTATCTAATCCTATGCTGTCTGTCCAGGTGTATCTAACCCTATGCTGTGTGTCCAGGTGTATCTAATCCTATGCTGTGTGTCCAGGTGTATCTAATCCTATGCTGTGTGTCCAGGTGTATCTAATCCTATGCTGTGTGTCCAGGTGTATCTAATCCTATGCTGTCTGTCCAGGTGTATCTAACCCTATGCTGTCTGTCCAGGTGTATCTAATCCTATGCTGTGTGTCCAGGTGTATCTAATCCTATGCTGTGTGTCCAGGTGTATCTAATCCTATGCTGTGTGTCCAGGTGTATCTAACCCTATGCTGTGTGTCCAGGTGTATCTAATCCTATGCTGTGTGTCCAGGTGTATCTAATCCTATGCTGTGTGTCCAGGTGTATCTAATCCTATGGTGTGTGTGAGTCTGTCCAGGTGTATCTAATCCTATGGTGTGTGAGTCTGTCCAGGTGTATCTAATCCTATGGTGTGTGACTTTGTCCAGGTGTATCTAATCCTATGCTGTGTGTCCGGGTGTATCTAATCCTATGCTGTGTGTTCGGGTGTATGTAATCCTATGCTGTGTGACCAGGTGTATCTAATCCTATGCTGTGTGTCCAGGTGTATCTAATCCTATGCTGTGTGTCCGGGTGTATCTAATCCTGTGCTGTGTGACCAGGTGTATCTAATCCTATGCTGTGTGTCCAGGTGTATCTAATCCTATGTTGTGTGTCCAGGTGTATCTAATCCTATGCTGTGTGTCCAGGTGTATCTAATCCTATGCTGTCTGTCCAGGTGTATCTAATCCTATGCTGTGTGTCCAGGTGTATCTAATCCTATGCTGTCTGTCCAGGTGTATCTAACCCTATGCTGTGTGTCCAGGTGTATCTAATCCTATGCTGTCTGTCCAGGTGTATCTAATCCTATGCTGTGTGTCCAGGTGTATCTAACCCTATGCTGTGTGTCCAGGTGTATCTAATCCTATGCTGTCTGTCCAGGTGTATCTAATCCTATGCTGTGTGTCCAGGTGTATCTAATCCTATGCTGTCTGTCCAGGTGTATCTAATCCTATGCTGTGTGTCCAGGTGTATCTCATCCTATGCTGTCTGTCCAGGTGTATCAAATCCTATGCTGTCTGTCCAGGTGTATCTAATCCTATGCTGTGTGTCCAGGTGTATCTAATCCTATGCTGTCTGTCCAGGTGTATCTAATCCTATGCTGTGTGTCCAGGTGTATCTAATCCTATGCTGTCTGTCCAGGTGTATCTAATCCTATGCTGTCTGTCCAGGTGTATCTAATCCTATGCTGTGTGTCCAGGTGTATCTAATCCTATGCTGTGTGTCCAGGTGTATCTAATCCTATGCTGTGTGTCCAGGTGTATCTAATCCTATGCTGTCTGTCCAGGTGTATCTAACCCTATGCTGTGTGTCCAGGTGTATCTAATCCTATGCTGTCTGTCCAGGTGTATCTAATCCTATGCTGTGTGTCCAGGTGTATCTAACCCTATGCTGTGTGTCCAGGTGTATCTAATCCTATGCTGTGTGTCCAGGTGTATCTAATCCTATGCTGTGTGTCCAGGTGTATCTAATCCTATGCTGTCTGTCCAGGTGTATCTAATCCTATGCTGTGTGTCCAGGTGTATCTAATCCTATGCTGTCTGTCCAGGTGTATCTAATCCTATGCTGTCTGTCCAGGTGTATCTAATCCTATGCTGTGTGTCCAGGTCTATCTCATCCTATGCTGTCTGTCCAGGTGTATCTAATCCTATGCTGTCTGTCCAGGTGTATCTAATCCTATGCTGTGTGTCCAGGTGTATCTAATCCTATGCTGTCTGTCCAGGTGTATCTAATCCTATGCTGTGTGTCCAGGTGTATCTAATCCTATGCTGTGTGTCCAGGTGTATCTAATCCTATGCTGTGTGTCCAGGTGTATCTAATCCTATGCTGTGTGTCCAGGTGTATCTAATCCTATGCTGTGTGTCCAGGTGTATCTAATCCTATGCTGTCTGTCCAGGTGTATCTAACCCTATGCTGTGTGTCCAGGTGTATCTAATCCTATGCTGTCTGTCCAGGTGTATCTAATCCTATGCTGTGTGTCCAGGTGTATCTAATCCTATGCTGTGTGTCCAGGTGTATCTAATCCTATGCTGTGTGTCCAGGTGTATCTAACCCTATGCTGTGTGTCCAGGTGTATCTAATCCTATGCTGTCTGTCCAGGTGTATCTAATCCTATGCTGTGTGTCCAGGTGTATCTAATCCTATGCTGTGTGTCCAGGTGTATCTAATCCTATGCTGTGTGTCCAGGTGTATCTAACCCTATGCTGTGTGTCCAGGTGTATCTAATCCTATGCTGTCTGTCCAGGTGTATCTAATCCTATGCTGTGTGTCCAGGTGTATCTAATCCTATGCTGTCTGTCCAGGTGTATCTCATCCTATGCTGTCTGTCCAGGTGTATCTAATCCTATGCTGTGTGTCCAGGTGTATCTAATCCTACGCTGTCTGTCCAGGTGTATCTAATCCTATGCTGTCTGTCCAGGTGTATCTAATCCTATGCTGTGTGTCCAGGTCTATCTCATCCTATGCTGTCTGTCCAGGTGTATCTAATCCTATGCTGTCTGTCCAGGTGTATCTAATCCTATGCTGTGTGTCCAGGTGTATCTAATCCTATGCTGTCTGTCCAGGTGTATCTAATCCTATGCTGTGTGTCCAGGTGTATCTAATCCTATGCTGTGTGTCCAGGTGTATCTAATCCTATGCTGTGTGTCCAGGTGTATCTAATCCTATGCTGTGTGTCCAGGTGTATCTAATCCTATGCTGTGTGTCCAGGTGTATCTAATCCTATGCTGTCTGTCCAGGTGTATCTAACCCTATGCTGTGTGTCCAGGTGTATCTAATCCTATGCTGTGTGTCCAGGTGTATCTAATCCTATGCTGTGTGTCCAGGTGTATCTAATCCTATGCTGTGTGTCCAGGTGTATCTAATCCTATGCTGTCTGTCCAGGTGTATCTAACCCTATGCTGTCTGTCCAGGTGTATCTAATCCTATGCTGTGTGTCCAGGTGTATCTAATCCTATGCTGTGTGTCCAGGTGTATCTAATCCTATGCTGTGTGTCCAGGTGTATCTAACCCTATGCTGTGTGTCCAGGTGTATCTAATCCTATGCTGTCTGTCCAGGTGTATCTAATCCTATGCTGTGTGTCCAGGTGTATCTAATCCTATGCTGTGTGTCCAGGTGTATCTAATCCTATGCTGTGTGTCCAGGTGTATCTAATCCTATGCTGTGTGTCCAGGTGTATCTCATCCTATGCTGTGTGTCCAGGTGTATCTAATCCTATGCTGTGTGATGGCGGGCTGCTCAGCTATTACTGATGACAATGATGATGTCCTAGCTGTCCCTCCATTATACGGCTGCCTGTGTACATAGTCCTGGGGGTCTCGCTGCAGTGAGTGGGGGGTCTCTTCCTGGAATCTGTAAACAGTCTTGTTTGGTTGTGTTGCCGGGAACCAGAAGTGAAGATCAGGAGCAGGAGGGAGGGGGGCAAATATTTACTGATGTCACTGAGCAGAAGATGAGAAGTGACAGAGATGAGAACATTGTAAGAGCCGTAACCAGGATGTCAGGATTACCCCCACCGGGCCAAACAATCTGAGGACTAACCCCCACAGGGTCCGCAATATTACACCCCCAGGGGATGGAGCCTCACAGCAGACCCCTATGTAATAATATACTGCACCATACAACCCCGAGATTGTATATATGTACATACATCTCCTGTATATAGTGATATGGGCCGTACTGGTATAACCTGGGTATATACTGTATATAATTATATATGTACAGCTGGTATAACCTGGGTATATACTGTATATAATATATATGTACAGCCGGTGTAACCTGGGTATATACTGTATATAATTATATATGTACAGCTGGTATAACATGGGTATATAATGTATATAATTATATATGTACAGCCGGTATAACCTGGGTATATACCGTATATAATTATGTATGTACAGCTGGTATAACCTGGGTATATACTGTATATAATATATATGTACAGCTGGTATAACATGGGTATATAATGTATATAATTATGTATGTACAGTCGGTATAATCTGGGTATATACTGTATATAATTATATATGTACAGCCAGTATAACCTGGGTATATACTGTATATAATTATATATGTACAGCTGGTATAACATGGGTATATACAGTATATAATATATATGTACAGCCGATATAACCTGGGTATATACTGTATATAATTATATATGTACAGCCGGTATAACCTGGGTATATACTGTATATAATTCTATATGTACACCTGGTATAACCTGGGTATATACTGTATATAATATATATGTACAGCCGGTGTAACCTGGGTATATACTGTATATAATTATATATGTACAGCTGGTATAACATGGGTATATAATGTATATAATTATATATGTACAGCCGGTATAACCTGGGTATATACCGTATATAATTATATATGTACAGCTGGTATAACCTGGGTATATACTGTATATAATTATACATGTACAGCCGGTATAACCTGGGTATATACCGTATATAATTATATATGTACAGCCGGTATAACCTGGGTATATACCGTATATAATTATACATGTACAGCCGGTATAACCTGGGTATATACTGTATATAATTATGTATGTACAGCAGGTATAACCTAGGTATATACTGTATATAATTATATATGTACAGCCGGTATAACCTGGGTATATACTGTATATAATTATATATGTACAGCCGGTATAACCTGGGTATATACTGTATATAATTATGTATGTACAGCCGGTATGACCTGGGTATATACTGTATATAATGATATATGTACAGCCGGTATGACCTGGGTATCTCCTGTATATAATTATATATGTACAGCCGGTATAACCTGGGTATATACTGTATATAATTATATATGTACAGCCGGTATAACCTGGGTATATACTGTATATAATTATATATGTACAGCCGGTATAACCTGGGTATATACCGTATATAATTATACATGTACAGCCGGTATAACCTGGGTATATACCGTATATAATTATACATGTACAGCCGGTATAACCTGGGTATATACCGTATATAATTATACATGTACAGCCGGTATAACCTGGGTATATACCGTATATAATTATGTATGTACAGCAGGTATAACCTGGGTATATACTGTATATAATTATATATGTACAGCCGGTATAACCTAGGTATATACTGTATATAATTATATATGTACAGCCGGTATAACCTGGGTATATACCGTATATAATTATATATGTACAGCCGGTATAACCTGGGTATATACTGTATATAATTATATATGTACAGCCGGTATAACCTAGGTATATACTGTATATAATTATCTCGAGAAATAAAATTCCAGCTTCAACCGAATCACGAAATTCCAAATCAATGTGGTAAAACTTCCATTTTATTGATACAAAATTAAAAAATGGTCATATTCCAGCTAACGACAAGGCTACGCGTTTCGGGATATCATCCCTTCCTTCAAGTTCAAAAGGCTTCCGTGCTTCCTGGATACACAAGTGGGAGTAGTTGTCTGCATATTGGGTGAGCTGGATGGAATTTCTTTTTGTATATAATTATACATGTACAGCCGGTATAACCTGGGTATATACCGTATATAATTATATACAGTCCTATGAAAAAGTTTGGGCACCCCTATTAATCTTAATCATTTTTAGTTCTAAATATTTTGGTGTTTGCAGCAGCCATTTCAGTTTGATCTATCTAATAACTGATGGACACAGTAATATTTCAGGATTGAAATGAGGTTTATTGTACTAACAGAAAATGCGCAATATGCATTAAACCAAAATTTGACCGGTGCAAAAGTCTGGGCACCTCAACAGAACAGTGCCAGTAATATTTAGTAGCTCCTCCTTTTGCCTCTAGTCGCTTCCTGTAGCTGTTAATCAGTTCCTGGATCCTGGATGAAGGTATTTTGGACCATTCCTCTTTACAATTCGCGTTCAGTTAAGTTTGATGGTGGCCGAGCATGGACAGCCCGCTCTCAAATGATCTGAAAACAAAGATTGTTCAACATAGTTGTTCAGGGGAAGGATACAAAAAGTTGTCTCAGAGATTGAACCTGTCAGTTTCCACTGTGAGGAACATAGTAAGGAAATGGAAGAGCACAGGGACAGTTCTTGTTAAGCCCAGAAGTGGCAGGCCAAGAAAAATATCAGAAAGGCAGAGAAGAAGAATGGTGAGAAGAGTCAAGGACAATCCACAGACACCTCCAAAGAGCTGCAGCATCATCTTGCTGCAGATGGTGTCACTGTGCATCGGTAACAATACAGCGCACTTTGCACAAGGAGAAGCTGTATGGGAGAGTGATGAGAAAGAAGCCGTTTCTGCACGTACGCCACAAACAGAGTCACTGCCTGAGGGATGCAAAAGCACATTGGGACAAGCCAGCTTCATTCTGGAAGAAGGTCCTGTGGACTGATGAAACAAAGATTGAGTTTTTTGGTCATACAAAAAAGTGTTATGCATGGCGTCCAAAAAAACAGCATTCCAAGAAAAACACTTGCTACCCACTGTAAAATTTGGTGGAGGTTCCATCATGCTTTGGGGCTGTGTGGCCAATGCCGGCATCGGGAATCTTGTTAAAGTTGAGGGTCGCATGGATTCCACTCAGTATCAGCAGATTCTTGAGAATAATGTTCAAGAATCAGTGACGAAGTTGAAGTTACGCCGGGGATGGATATTTCAGCAGGACAATGATCCAAAACACCGCTCCAAATCCTCAGGCATTCATGCAGAGGAACAATTACAATGTTCTGGAATGGCCATCCCAGTCCCCAGACCTGAATATCATTGAACATCTGTGGGATGATTGGAAGCGGGCTGTCCATGCTCGGCGACCATCTAACTTAACTGAACTTGAATTGTTTTGTAAAGAGGAACGGTCCAAAATCCCTTCATCCAGATCCAGGAACTGATTAACAGCAACAGGAAGCGACTAGAGGCAAAAGGAGGAGCTACGAAATATTACTGGCACTGTTCTGTTGAGGTGCCCAGACTTTTGCACCGGTCAGATTTTGGTGTAATGCATATTGCACATTTTCTGTTAGTACAATAAACCTCATTTCAATCCAGAAATATTACTGTGTCCATCAGTTATTAGATATATCAAACTGACATGGCAAACACCAGAATATTTACAACTAAAAATGATTAAGATTAATAGGGGGGCACAAACTTTTTCATAGGACTGTAGGTACAGCCGGTATAACCTGGGTATATACCGTATATAGTTATATAGGTACAGCAGGTATAACCTGGGTATACACCGTATATAATTATATATGTACAGCTGGTATAACCTGGGTATATACCGTATATAGTTATATAGGTACAGCAGGTATAACCTGGGTATACACCGTATATAATTATATATGTACAGCTGGTATAACCTGGGTATATACCGTATATAATATATATAGGTACAGCCGGTATAACCTGGGTATACACTGTATATAATTATATATGTACAGCTGGTATAACCTGGGTATATACCGTATATAATATATATAGGTACAGCCGGTATAACCTGGGTATATACCGTATATAGTTATATAGGTACAGCCGGTATAACCTGGGTATACACTGTATATAATTATATATGTACAGCTGGTATAACCTGGGTATATACCGTATATAATATATATAGGTACAGCCGGTATAACCTGGGTATATACCGTATATAATTACTAGAGATGAGTGAACAGTAAAATATTTGATGTTCGTTATCTGTTCTGAATATCAGACTATTGGCAGGAATATGGAGCCCCATTATAGTCTATGGGAGACAATGCTCTGTGTCAGGGGATCCCACCATTCACCTCAGGAGAGTCACCAAGTCCACTATGACACCCCAGGAAATGATGCAACACCTCTGCAATGTAACTGGGCCAGCAGGGGGCGCATGTCTGGGGGCATCTAACACCCCAAAGCCCCTCTATTACCCCCCTATCACAGCCTAACAACTACACACTATACACACTCACTACAACCTCTATCACAGTGGGGGGAAATACCTGGAAACCTTCTTTACTCCCCAAATGGAGGGACACAAACCCCAATGTAAGCTCCACAAACATTACCGAGCCCCCCTTTATATCACATTACCCATGACAAGCACAGATGGAATAGACAATGAGAAACCCTTCAGTCCCCCCCTGACCTGTCATTGTGGATGTGTGTGATGTGTATATATGTATATGTGTGTGATGTGTATATATGTATGTATATATGTGTGTGATGTGTATATATGTATGTATATATGTGTGTGTATGTGTATATATGTATATGTGATGTGTATATATGTATGTATATATGTGTGTGATGTGTATATATGTATGTATATATGTGTGTGTATGTGTATATATGTATATGTGTGTGTGATGTGTATATATGTATGTATATATGTGTGTGATGTGTATATATGTATGTATATGTGTGTGTGATGTGTATATATGTATGTATATATGTGTATGTATGTGTATATATGTATATGTGTGTGTGATGGGGAGAGACCTTCCAAAAGTCACTTTTATGGCCCTTAACATGAGCCCGTACAAATGAAGTTCCAGGCCCTTAAGCTGAGCCCCAGAAGAGATTGAGGCCCTTCAGGTGACTTCAGCCTCTACCTGCAGAGTTGTTGGCCCTTTGGCTGAGTTGAGCCTTGCACCAGCAGAGCTTTAACCCCTTTAACTTTCTTAGCCCCTATAACGGCGGTTCCGTCCCTCTCATGGTGTTGGATTGATGCAGAGGATTGGACTTGCTCCTTTCTGCTGCTCCTGCCCGTTATTGGTGCTGACCTTTGGCTTGTACCAGACTACGGCCCCATTGCCGCCTGCCCTGACCACCTGCTGGTCTCTGACCATTCTTTTGCCTGACCCCTGGTGTTTTGCACAGGTGACCCTTGACCTGCTGCTACCACTACCAGGACCATCTCAGGGGGCAGCGACCTGGTAGTTCCCCCATAGCAAATCCAGGCCCCTATACTGGAGTTTAGAAGGGTTTTTCCATCTTAGAAACAAGACAGGGGGGTCCGAGTTCCTGGTTTGAGTAGTGGTTGCAAATTCCAGTCCTTACAAAGGGAACTGCCCACCTACCTGTAAGTGGGGACCCAGCACCGATCTGCAAGTTGTAAATACGGGTGAACTAGCTGAGAAACCCCCTATAAATGCTGATAGCCACAGAGGCTGCTTGATAACTGTGGCCGAACTGTCGGTCCAGGGGGTCAAAACCTACTGACTCTGATACTTCGCATGTAAGGAAATGCTCTTACTGCCCCCTAGTGTCAGGGTTTAGATCTGCCACACTTTGATGAACACATATGAGCAGGTTATTTGCTTGTCGCCCCATGGCATTGTGCAGACAGACAGCTGGTGAGGCCAAGTCTTCACCAGTAACCGCTCCTCCCAACAATTCTAGTCCTTAACCCCCCCAGCACCATGTAGGTGTAATGATTTATGTGGCGACGAAGGGAGACGGTGCAGCAGCCGAGAGGTTTTATTATCCAGAAGATGAACACATGAAGTGGAATGTAACAATACGATAG
Source organism: Leptodactylus fuscus (assembly GCF_031893055.1). NCBI lineage: Eukaryota > Metazoa > Chordata > Amphibia > Anura > Leptodactylidae > Leptodactylus > Leptodactylus fuscus. The sequence goes on along the minus strand of NW_027440165.1, from coordinate 61,897 downwards.
ATGTCCGGGGGAGGGACCTGTACCGCGGGGGGAGGGACCTGTACCGCGGGGGGAGGGACCTGTACCGCGGTGGGAGGGACCTGTACCGCGGTGGGAGGGACCTGTACCGCGGTGCACACAGGTAGGGTAGGGGTATGAGTGGTCTAGCACCTCATGTGAAGCCCCGGTGATCACCCTTCGAGGACAGCGGCGTACAAGGTGTCACATCCGTCACTTCAGAATAAAAAAAACAAAAATAAGAAAATAAATAGAATCTTTGCAAACTCTTTGGGTAAAATAGTTCATAATCCCAAACTAAACTCCAAAGCTGCTGGAGCCCAGGGCGCGACAGGCCCCCGGACAGGAGGATAATAAAGTGCACCCCAATATGAGGTCCAGAGATCGCTCCGAAAGCTGGGCCTTCTACTCGGAGGGCTTGGCCAGATACTCCTTGTACATAGAATAGAGCACACCTAGAGAGAGAAGAGAGCGGTCACTACAAGGTAGACACACAGCCCGCCACCCCACACACACCGCCATCCATCCAGCCCACCACACACACACACGCGCTGTACATATACACCATATACACACACACACAGCCCACCATATACATATATACACACATACATACACACACACACGGCCCGCCGCCACCCCCCCCCACACACACACGGCCCGCCGCCACCCCCCCCCCCACACACACACGGCCCGCCGCCACCCCACACACACACACGGCCCGCCACCCCACACACACATACACGGCCCGCCACCCCACACACACACACGGCCCGCCACCCCACACACACACACACACACACGGCCCGCCACCCCACACACACACACACACACACACACACACACACGGCCCGCCACCCCCCACACACACGGCCCGCCACCCCCCCCCACACACGGCCCGCCACCCCCCCCCCCACACACACACACGGCCCGCCGCCGCCGCCAACACACACACACACACACACACGGCCCGCCACCCCCCCCCCACACACGGCCCGCCACCCCCCCCCCACACACGGCCCGCCACCCCCCCCCCCCACACACACACGGCCCGCCACCCCCCCCCCACACACACACACGGCCCGCCACCCCCCCCCCCACACACACACACGGCCCGCCACCCCACACACACGGCCCGCCACCCCCCCCACACACGGCCCGCCACCCCCCCCCCACACACACACACGGCCCGCCACCCCCCCCACACACACACGGCCCGCCACCCCACACACACACACACACACACGGCCCGCCACCCCACACACACACACACACGGCCCGCCACCCCACACACACACGGCCCGCCACCCCACACACACACGGCCCGCCACCCCACACACACACACACACACACACACACACACACACGGCCCGCCACCACACACACACACACACGGCCCGCCACCACACACACACACACACGGCCCGCCACCACACACACACGCACACGGCCCGCCACCACACACACACACACGGCCCGCCACCACACACACACACACGGCCCGCCACCACACACACACACACACACACACACACACACGGCCCGCAACCACACACACACGGCCCGCCACCCCCCCCACACACGGCCCGCCACCCCCCCCACACACGGCCCGCCACCCCCCCCACACACACACGGCCCGCAACCACACACACACACACACACACACACACACGGCCCGCCACCCCACACGGCCCGCCACCCCCCCCCCCCACACACACGGCCCGCAACCACACACACACGGCCCGCCACCCCCCCCACACACGGCCCGCCACCCCCCCCACACACACACGGCCCGCAACCACACACACACACACACACACACACACACGGCCCGCCACCACACACACGGCCCGCCACCACACACACACACACGGCCCGCCACCACACACACACACACGGCCCGCCACCACACACACACACACGGCCCGCCACCACACACACACACACGGCCCGCCACCACACACACACACACGGCCCGCCACCACACACACACACGGCCCGCCACCACACACACACGGCCCGCCACCACACACACACGGCCCGCCACCACACACACACACGGCCCGCCACCACACACACACGGCCCGCCACCACACACACACGGCCCGCCACCACACACACACGGCCCGCCACCACACACACACACACACGGCCCGCCGCCACCACACACACACGGCCCGCCACCACACACACGCACACACACACGGCCCGCCACCCCACACACGCACACACACACGGCCCGCCACCCCACACACGCACACACACACGGCCCGCCACCCCACACACGCACACACACACGGCCCGCCACCCCACACACACGGCCCGCCACCCCCCCCCCACACACACGGCCCGCCACCCCCCCCCCCCCACACACACACACGGCCCGCCACCACACACACACACACACACGGCCCGCCACCCCCCCCACACACACACACGGCCCGCCACCCCCCCCCACACACACACACGGCCCGCCACCCCCCCCCACACATACACACGGCCCGCCACCCCCCCCACACATACACGGCCCGCCACCCCCCCCACACACACGGCCCGCCACCCCCCCCCACACACACGGCCCGCCACCCCCCCCCCACACACACACACACAGCCCGCCACACACACGGCCCGCCATCCCCACCAGTCACTGACTACTCAGCCCTCACACTCACCACAAGTCATTGCCCCGACAACAAATCCCTGGGCCCCCACACGCATGTGAATAAGGTGCACGGACATCTTGGTGTCTCCTCGATGTCTTAGTTTATAGAGTCCATAAGCCACAACTCCGGCAAATCCAGCGATTCCTGAAATACAGCAGAAGAGTCACCAGCACAGAAAGGGTTAACAATGGCTGCCCCTCCCCCAGATATAAAGGAAATGTATAATACCCAACCAACCGCAACGATCAGTGTTACCGGGGTCCCAGGACAATACATGGGGTGCGCAAAGACTCACCCACTGGCACAAATGGAGACTCCTTGGATTTCTTGATGAGCTTTGAGGTCTGAGTCTCGCTGAGCTCGTAGGTGGGGAGGGCGTCTCCTGCGCTGGAAGCCATGATGTCTCCTAGACGAGATGAGAGTCAGTCACAATCATGGATGGATATACACTATAGCACCCCCACAGGCCGGTATAGGAATGACATGCGATACCCTATGTAATTCTGGAGACCCTGCGGCCCCCACTCGATCTTCTATAATATAACATGGAAACTTAGGGGATAAGATCAGACCTGACACTGTACGGCGCCTCTTACAGGTCGGCGCTGCCTTCTCTATTTAGCAAGCCACGCCCCCTTGTTCAATAAATCAGAAGGTCACATGACCAGACAGATCTCGCACTCCTTCACTGTCAGGTACACGAAGACGAGGGTGCAACTTAGAAGTGGGCGTAGGACATTAATAACCACTGCATTAGATGGCGTCATATACACACTGGGCAGCAGTCACAAGGTAGCATCACCTTTAACCCCTTCGTGACATCGCCATTCATGGAGCTCTAGACACGGCGGCGGGAACAGAACGCCAACTACAGCTGGTTAACCCCTAAGATGCTGCAGTCAGTAGTGACAGAAAGATACAGAAGGAAAGGAGAGGAGTCACCATGAGGGACAACCTGAATCCCTGACACGTTGCATCACACATGACCTGAGTGTCCTCTCCAGCACACCTGACACACACACACCAGGAACCCAATCATCAGACCATGGTCACATGAGCCAGCACACCGCCCCCTACAGGCCACACATTACCAACGGACTGAAACCTGATGACAGGTTCACACTGCCCGGGACCACTAGAACCCCCATCAAGAACCTCCCCCACCACAAACATATCAGACAATCGATTAGGAGAGGTCAAAGGTCAAACATGAAGAGGGAAAGCCTGAAACCGCGGGAAATCCTTCTGACTGCCCTGTGTAGCGCACTCTGGAGAACCGGCGCAAGCCCAGAGAAGTCCTAGAGACAGAAGACTAAGGTCCAAGCTCAACGCGGCAGGTGAGTGGCAGTGACCAGAAGGAACCAGGACAATAAGAAAAGGTCCAACCATGGAGGTGTAACTGAGCAGCAGGTGACATGAGCGGACATGTAAGAAAAAGGTAGGGGGTGAAGAAGAGCTCCGGGTCACAAGTAACCCCAATAATCCCAGGGGCCACACCAAGGAGCAAGTGTCAGGGGGAGGTCAGGGAGGAGAAACAAGAAATCAAGATTGAGAAAGTGACACAATGTGAGAGACAGCAGGAAACCACTGAGGTTATAGAGACGTGCAGGAGTGATGTCACCAGAAGAGGAAGATAAGCGGTGACATCAGCACAAAGATTGCCCAATAGGGAAGAAGAGCTAGGACTGAGCCCTGGAGGAACCCCGACAGGAAGGAGGAGGAGGAGCTAAGACTGAACCATGGGGGATCCCCGACAGGAAGGAGGAGGAGCTAGGACTGAACCCTAAGGAACCCCGACAGGAAGGAGGAGGAGGAGCTAGGACTGAACCGTGGAGGAACCCCGACAGGAAGGAGGAGGAGCTAGGACTGAACCGTGGAAGAACCCCGACAGGAAAGAGGAGAAGAGGAGCTAGGACTGAACCATGGGGGATCCCCGACAGGAAAGAGGAGAAGAGGAGCTAGGACTGAACCCTAAGGAACCCCGACAGGAAGGAGGAGGAGGAGCTAGGACTGAACCGTGGAAGAACCCCGACAGGAAAGAGGAGAAGAGGAGCTAGGACTGAACCATGGGGGATCCCCGACAGGAAGGAGGAGGAGGAGCTAGGACTGAACCCTAAGGAACCCCGACAGGAAGGAGGAGGAGGAGGAGCTAGGACTGAACCGTGGAAGAACCCCGACAGGAAAGAGGAGAAGAGGAGCTAGGACTGAACCATGGGGGATCCCCGACAGGAAGGAGGAGGAGCTAGGACTCAACCATGGAGGAACCCCCGACCAGATAGAGGAGGAGAGGAACTAGGACTGAACCGTGGAGGAACCCTGAAAGGAAGGAGGAGGAGCTAGGACTGAACTGTGGAGGAACCCCCGACCAGATAGAGGAGGAGAGGAACTAGGACTGAACTGTGGAGGAACCCCCGACCAGGAGGAGAGGAGCTAGGACTGAACTGTGGAGGAACCCCCGACCAGGAGGAGAGGAGCTAGGACTGAACCATGGAGGAACCCCCGACCAGGAGGAGAGGAGCTAGGACTGAACTGTGGAGGAACCCCCGACCAGGAGGAGAGGAGCTAGGACTGAACTGTGGAGGAACCCCCGACCAGGAGGAGAGGAGCTAGGACTGAACCATGGAGGAACCCTGAAAGGAAGGGGGAGGAGGAGCTAGGACTGAACTGTGGAGGAACCCCCGACCAGGAGGAGAGGAGCTAGGACTGAACCATGGAGGAACCCCCGACCAGGAGGAGAGGAGCTAGGACTGAACTGTGGAGGAACCCCCGACCAGGAGGAGAGGAGCTAGGACTGAACCATGGAGGAACCCTGAAAGGAAGGGGGAGGAGGAGCTAGGACTGAACTGTGGAGGAACCCTGAAAGGAAGGGGGAGGAGGAGCTAGGACTGAACCCCAACATTAAGGAGAGGAAGTGGCCCCTACACAGAGATGACACCTATATATATATATATATATATATATATATATATATATATATATATATATATATATATATACTACAGCTATACACCACACATACTTCCCCGCCTCCCTCACCTGTCTTTGGCCGGCTTTCTTCTCTTCTGCGGTTAATATGGCGGCACGCTCCACTTTTATACTCCTCTGCCGGCTCCTGACGTCACGGGGCGGAGCCTATGACATCACAAGGTTACGCGGGAATCCATAGTGACCTTCCCGAGCTCCCGCTCATCTCCTGGGCTGTTTAGAGCACCGGCCGGCCCCGCCCCTATCTCTCGGTAACGGTAATGAGCGGGGTGGAGCGCTCCACAATCCGCGGCCCCGTACAGAGCCTGCAGGCCTCACCTCAGCGCAGGACTACAACTCCCAGAGTAACCTGTGCCTGACGTCACAGGACGCCGGCTTGTCTCTGATTGGCTGGGATTATGGATGGGCGGGTCTAGGACTGGTTAGTGAGACGTGCGGCGTGGCGAGTGCTCCTGCCATATATGGCGCCTGCGTGACTGCCGGTGTGACGTCACCAGACGGTTACCAAGGAGAGCGAACCTGAAGGCATCTGCGGCTGCGTGACAGTGTCAGCGTGACTCAGCTCCGAGCCCGCACCTGCCTGACCGACCGACCATGAGACTGACCGACCGACCATGAGACTGACCGACCGACCATGAGACTGACCGACCGACCATGAGACAGCTCCGAGCCCGCACCTGCCTGACCGACCGACCATGAGACTGACCGACCGACCATGAGACTGACCGACCGACCATGAGACTGACCGACCATGAGACTGACCGACCATGAGACTGACCGACCGACCATGAGACTGACCGACCGACCATGAGACTGACCGACCGACCATGAGACTGACCGACCGACCATGAGACTGACCGACCGACCATGAGACTGACCGACCATGAGACTGACCGACCATGAGACTGACCGACCGACCATGAGACTGACCGACCGACTGACCGACCGACCATGAGACTGACCGACCGACCATGAGACTGACCGACCGACTGACCGACCGACTGACCGACCGACCATGAGACAGCTCAGAGCCCGCACCTGCCTGACCGACCGACCATGAGACTGACCGACCGACCGACCATGAGACAGCTCCGAGCCCGCACCTGCCTGACCGACCGACCATGAGACTGACCGACCGACCGACCATGAGACAGCTCCGAGCCCGCACCTGCCTGACCGACCGACCATGAGACTGACCGACCGACCATGAGACAGCTCCGAGCCCGCACCTGCCTGACCGACCGACCATGAGAGTGACAGCTGACTGACCGACCGACCGACCATGAGCTCAGAGCCCGCACCTGCCTGACTGACCGACCGACCGACCAACCATGAGACAGCTCAGAGCCCGCACCTGACCGACCGACCAACCATGAGACTGACCGACTGACCATGAGACAGCTCAGAGCCCGCACCTGACCGACCGACCATGAGCTCAGAGCCCGCACCGGCCTGACCGACCGACCATGAGACTGCCACCTGACTGACCGACCGACCGATCATGAGCTCAGAGCCCGCACCTTCCTGACCGACCATGAGACCGACCGACCGACTGACTGACCATGAGGCTGCCACCTGCCTGACCATAGGGGCGCTGTGTGACCACAGTGTTGTTCAGACCTATCTACAGCAGAGCGGCACCTCAATGGGGAGTATAATGGCGCCACAGTACCCTAATCTCTTCATGGCCAAGCTTGGGAGTGACTTCCTCTCCACCAGGCCTCGGGCCTACTATTGCTTCATTGACGATATCCTGTGGACTGGGTCTGAACAACAGCTGAAACCTTCCATGTCCACCTTCCTGCCATTACCCGGGCCTAATCTGGAGCGGGGTAGCGGTGCACTGCATCCCCTCACAGCGAGCCGCACGAAAAAGACACACAGCGGAAACTTTACCCTTAGGCAGCCATATTTTTCATAGACTCTGAGCCCGTCACACATCTGGCCTCTGTTTCTACTACTATAAGTGCAGGCCTGTGTGTCTTCTCACATTGTGTTATTGAGCTTTGTGACTTAGATACAATCAGACTACCTGTGTGTGTTGTCACTTGTGTGCGATTGTGTTGTGTGATGGTGATGGAAGGTGTATACAGTGGGCAGAGGATACATCATATACATGTGATGTCAGATATATGATATGCTGTAGTGTAGACAGACCTCCCAACTTATGATGAACAGAAAGAGGGACAAAATGTGCTGCAAATTTAGCTCCACCCACTTTTATGTTGACTCCACCCATTCTCATTCATTTTCCATATGGCCCCCACACAGTATAATCCTCCTACAGCCCCCCGTACACTATATGTCTCCACATTATAATGTTCCCTTCTGACTGCCCCACAGTATTACGTCTCTCTCCTTAAAACTGGTGGAAACTAGAGGGGACATGAAACTGGGGCAGCTGGAGGGGGACATTAACAGTGGGGGTAGTTGGAAAGAGGCAATAAATTAATGGCAGCTGGAACAGGACATTAAACTGGGGGCAATTAGAGGGGGGCAGGTCCCCTATAGCTACGCCCACGGTTTAATGCTCCCTCCAGTTGTCCCTAGTTTAAGTACCCCCCCCTTCATCTACCCCCAGTTTCATCACTCCCCACTATTTCTCCCCCAGTTTGATATCCCCCTTCATCTGCCCCCCGTTTCATGTTCCCCTTCCTCTCTGTGGCCCTAGTTTCATGCCCCCCCCCCTCCATCGTTGCCCCCAGCATAACGTTCCCCTTCCATCTCTGCCCATAGGTTACTGAGAGACAAACACACACTCACACCCTGATTCTCACAATCCCCTCCCCTCTCAGTGCCTTTAGTCCTAGTTCACAAGGGGGGAGGTGGGGCGGATTTTGGCACCGAGACTGACGCGGGGAGCCGCATCACTATCGGGTCAAAACCCGCGTGCCACGACTTTCACAGTTGCGGCTTCCCTCTCAAATGAATGGGCCGACTCTGGAGGTTGCTGCCACCAGGCGGACACCGCGGCTCAACGGGCTGTGGACTCCGCCTGAAGAAAGGGCAGCTCACTGCCGCTAGCGGAAAAAAGAAGCGAGCTGCCCTTTCTTCATCTAGCGGTCTCCATAGACCACCATTGTGAGGGGGTGGATTACGCGCCATAATACGCCCCCTCTGTGCCCATGTGAACGGGCCCTTAGATGGCACACTAAGACATGCCTCTCTAGTCACGTGACGTCTGACATCACACAGCTCCTTCAGATTACAGTAGTACAAGCTTACCTCCGATCGCTGTTATAAGAGTGGGGGGTGATCGGAAGAAAGTTTGTTAAGTAAAACACTAAAGGGACATGCAAGGAGATGCGCGGGACCACGGGACAGGAGTATAAAAGCCCCCTAAATGTGGGACAGTTGGGAGCCATGTGTAGATATAATACATTGGCATACCTCCCAACTTTTGAAGAACCGAAAGAGGGACAAAATGTGCGGCGTGGAAAATTTAGCCCCGCCCACTTCTGTGTTGACTCCGCCCACTAATTAATTTTCAGTCACCCGTAAATTATATGTCCCCCCTCTATCTCTCCCCCAGTTTCATATACACCCTTCATCTGCCCCCAGTTTCATGTCCTCTCCATCTCTGCCCCCAGTTTCATGTCCCCTCCATCTCTTCCCCCAGTTTCATGTCCCCCATCTCTGCCCCTAGTTTCATGTCCCCTCCATCTCTTCCCCAGTTTCATGTCCCCCATCTCTGCCCCCAGTTTCATGTCCCCTCCATCTCTGCCCCCAGATTCATGTCCGCCCATCTCTGCCCCCAGTTTCATGTCCTCTCCATCTCTGCTCCCAGTTTCATGTGCCCTTCATCTCTGCCCCCAGATTCATGTCCCCCATCTCTGCCCCCAGATTCATGTCCCCCCATCTCTGCCCCTAGTTTCATGTCCCCATCTCTGCCCCCAGATTCATGTCCCCCCATCTCTGCCCCCAGATTCATGTCCTCTCCATCTCTGTCCCCAGATTCATGTCCCCCTCCATCTCTGCCCCCAGATTCATGTCCCCTCCATCTCTGCCCCCAGATTCATGTCCCCTCCATCTCTTCCCCCCAGTTTCATGTCCCCCATCTCTGCCCCCAGTTTCATGTCCCCTCCATCTCTGCCCCCAGATTCATGTCCGCCCATCTCTGCCCCCAGTTTCATGTCCTCTCCATCTCTGCCCCCAGTTTCATGTGCCCTCCATCTCTGCCCCCAGATTCATGTCCCCCCATCTCTGCCCCTAGTTTCATGTCCCCCATCTCTGCCCCCAGATTCATGTCCCCCCATCTCTGCCCCCAGATTCATGTCCTCTCCATCTCTGTCCCCAGATTCATGTCCCCTCCATCTCTGCCCCCAGATTCATGTCCCCTCCATCTCTGCCCCCAGATTCATGTCCCCCCATCTCTGCCCCCAGATTCATGTCCTCTCCATCTCTGTCCCCAGATTCATGTCCCCTCCATCTCTGCCCCCAGTTTCATGTCCCCTCCATCTCTGCCCCCAGATTCATGTCCCCTCCATCTCTGCCCCCAGTTTCATGTCCCCTCCATCTCTGCCCCCAGTTTCATGTCCCCTCCATCTCTGCCCCCAGATTCATGTCCTCTCCATCTCTGCCCCCAGATTCATATCCTCTCCATCTCTGCCCCTAGATTCATCTCCCCACATCTCTGCCCCAGATTCATGTCCCTCCATCTCTGCCCCCAGATTCATGTCCGCCCATCTCTGCCCCCAGTTTCATGTCCTCTCCATCTCTGCTCCCAGTTTCATGTGCCCTTCATCTCTGCCCCCAGATTCATGTCCCCCATCTCTGCCCCCAGATTCATGTCCCCCCCATCTCTGCCCCTAGTTTCATGTCCCCCATCTCTGCCCCCAGATTCATGTCCCCCCATCTCTGCCCCCAGATTCATGTCCTCTCCATCTCTGTCCCCAGATTCATGTCCCCTCCATCTCTGCCCCCAGATTCATGTCCCCTCCATCTCTGCCCCCAGATTCATGTCCCCTCCATCTCTTCCCCCAGTTTCATGTCCCCCCATCTCTGCCCCCAGTTTCATGTCCCCTCCATCTCTGCCCCCAGATTCATGTCCGCCCATCTCTGCCCCCAGTTTCATGTCCTCTCCATCTCTGCCCCCAGTTTCATGTGCCCTCCATCTCTGCCCCCAGATTCATGTCCCCCCATCTCTGCCCCTAGTTTCATGTCCCCCATCTCTGCCCCCAGATTCATGTCCCCCCATCTCTGCCCCCAGATTCATGTCCTCTCCATCTCTGTCCCCAGATTCATGTCCCCTCCATCTCTGCCCCCAGATTCATGTCCCCTCCATCTCTGCCCCCAGATTCATGTCCCCTCCATCTCTGCCCCCAGATTCATGTCCCCCTCCATCTCTGCCCCCAGTTTCATGTCCCCTCCATCTCTGCCCCCAGTTTCATGTCCCCTCCATCTCTGCCCCCAGTTTCATGTCCCCTCCATCTCTGCCCCCAGATTCATGTCCCCCCCATCTCTGCCCCCAGATTCATGTCCCCACATCTCTGTCCCCAGATTCATGTCCCCTCCATCTCTGCCCCCAGTTTCATGTCCCCTCCATCTCTTCCCCCAGATTCATGTCCCCCCTCCATCTCTGCCCCCAGATTCATGTCCTCTCCATCTCTGCCCCCAGATTCATATCCTCTCCATCTCTGCCCCTAGATTCATCTCCCCACATCTCTGCTCCCAGATTCATGTCCCACATCTCTGCCCCAGATTCATGTCCTCTCCATCTCTGCCCCCAGATTCATATCCTCTCCATCTCTGCCCCTAGATTCATCTCCCCACATCTCTGCCCCCAGATTCATGTCCCTCCATCTCTGCTCCCAGATTCATGTCCCTCCCATCTCTGCCCCCAGATTCATGTCCCCTCCATCTCTGCCCCCAGTGTCATGCCGTCCTCTTCTTCATTCTGCCCCCAGTTTCACGTTCTACCTCAGTGTACACATTGCACTTACCTTCTCCTCCGCTCTCCCTCGCTGCTCTCTGCGCGCCTCTCCCTCTCTCTCTCGCTGACAGTTGTAGACGCGATGTAACGTCATCACATCGTGTCTATACAACCAGTAGGCGGTGTGCAGCGGCGAAGCGAGGAGCTGAACTGTGACAGCTCCTTGCTTCAGCCGCATATGTGTTCAACTCAGATCTGCGTCCTCTGGCAGAAGTTTCCCTATGTCCGAGCTCTTACGTGAAAAGATAACTGAACTCTGCTGGCGTCTGGTGGGACAGCAGCCTCCACCTCTGACAACATCACCTTTATTCCACAAACAAGGGCGTTGTCACTGGACGGTATAACTCATTGACCAAGAAACGTGAAGTAAAACCATCCTCGAAACACTAAGGGTGAATTCACACTGAGTAAACGCTAGCTTATTCTGAACGTAAAACACGTTCAGAATAAGCGGCGTCTAAAGCAGCTCCATTCATTTCTATGGGAGCGGGGATACGAGCGCTCCCCATAGAAATGAATGGGCTGCTTCTTTCACTCCGTGCAGTCCCATTGAAGTGAATGGGAAGTGCCGGCGTATACGGGCAAGCTCTGCTCATGCCAGAGCGTACATGCCGGCACTCCCCATTCACTTCAATGGGACTGCACGGAGTGAAAAGAAGCAGCCCATTCATTTCTATGGGGAGCGCTCGTATCCCCGCTCCCATAGAAATGAATGGAGCTGCTTTAGACGCCGCTTATTCTGAACGTGTTTTACGTTCAGAATAAGCTAGCGTTTACTCAGTGTGAATTCACCCTAAGATTGTGCATGTCATGTGAGAGATTTCTGGAGACATTGGCAGCACTCAGCTCCTACACCCTACGGGCCCATACACTGCACGGGGCTCTGGAGTGTCTCAGGGAAGACGTTGAGCATCACCTCCTCTAACACAATGTCAGGACACATGTTTTGCTCATCATATTCTCCTATAGACTTACATGACCCTTATAGTACATGTGCATGATGCAGAAGGAGACCTCGGCCACTGAAGACACGAGTGACACCAGGAAGGTGAAGCTCTGTCGTCTCAAATAAACTTTCCCTCCATTCTAAAGTTTTACAGCCCAGATTATTGTGTGGATTGTGTTCTGCGTCTCCTATAAATCAATATAGCCTGGCGCCAGGTACAGGAGCTGCAGGTATTACATTGTGGGGGGGGGGGGGAGGTCATAACCTCATGTGTACGAAGATTACCACGGATGAGCACCAGGATTAGTACTATAAGTACCAGAATGAGTTGTAGGCAAGGACTAGGGTAAGTCCTAAATACTCCTGCACCACACTGCTCTCTCCTCCTCCCATTGTGCTGGTTCCTCTATCCTCCATATTGGGTCCAGCTGTTACTAGTGCACCTTCCTATGGGGCATATACTCTCTGTGGACTGGTCAGTTTGTGCCAGACTCAAATGTGTCCCAACAGACTGCTGGGGGTTTATGGCTCCTCCCCCTACAGGACGGTGCCTGAGCAATAAGGTTCCTGACGTGTTAGGTCTTGTGCAGGTCTTATCTGCCACTGTGCTGCCTCCTTACCTGGTGCTGAACCTGTTGACCTGCCCTGACCTCTGCCTGGTCACTACATTGACTCCATATCACCTCCTGCCCTGACCAATGTCCGTATACTGTGATGGACAAACTTTGTGTGTCCTGACTTCGGTTTGCCCACTGGCCTGTCTCTGCCCGTCCCTGAGGCGGCTGCCATTGGTCAGAGACTACTTGTAGAGCTAGTCAGCTGCTGGTCCTCTGCTGTGACGTCCAGATCTCTATAGACGGGGCCACAAAAGACAATGCGCTCAGGAGTGGCCCTAAGCCAGATCTGTCCATCCACAGCCGCTGCGGTGCACCAGGTAAGTACTAAGGTGAGTACTAGGGTGCTGGTAAAAAATCATTTTTCAAAGAAGGTCTGTTAGTGCCATTAATGGGTTAATAAGTGCACCCAAATACCTGTAGCAGTGTTCGGAGTGATTTATTGGCTTCTCTGGCATGTTTTGCATATCTTTACATGGGTATCTTCCTGTTCTTTTTCCGTACAACTACCATGATGCATTGCACTTCACTCTGAGCTGACATACTACCTCCCTAGATCACTCCCTTCCCCTCCCTTACTCACTCACACCTCCTCCCTCTTTCCCTAGCTAGCCCGTCTACTACTAGAACTTCTTAGCTAACTGAACCCCCCACACTCCATCATACTTACCTGTCTTCCTGACGCAGTAGTGTCGGAGCGCTGACTACTGCGCATGCCAGGACTCCAGCTCTATTGTACAGGTGCGGGCTCTGGTTCTACGCAGACATCAAGAAAAGAAGGTGCCAGCCGCCCAGAATAAGTGATGTCCCGTGCCCAGAAGGTCCTGCCCAGAAGACAAGTAAGTATGATGGGGTGGGCGGGGGGTTAGTATAGGTGATGCTCTATTTCCGGAAAATGTGCCTGGGGCCCTCACATGACTGGCCCATCTATCTAGGTAAATATAGATTTTTGGTACACTGAGTAATTTAAAAGGCGGGGGTGGGGGGGGGGGGGTGTTTAGCTTAGATTAGAGAAATCAATTTATCCCAGATAACACCTATAATTATATATATATAAGTCATATAAAGCAAGAAGAGGTCTCACTAAGGGAAGACAGAGCCTTAAAATAGTCTACACCCAGAGGAAAGGTGGGTGCACCCAGAGGCAATAAAGTGGAGGGGTACAGGAAGGTGGGTGCACTCACAGGCAATATAGTGGAGGGGTACAGGAAGGTGGGTGCACTCAGCGGTTATATAGTGGAGGGGTACAGGAAAGTGGGTGCACTCAGCGGTAATATAGTGGAGGGGTACAGGAAAGTGGGTGCACTCAGCAGTAATATGGTGGAGGGGTACAGGAAGGTGGGTGCACTCACAGGCAATATAATGGAGGGGTACAGGAAGGTGGGTGCACTCACAGGCAATATAATGGAGGGGTACAGGAAGGTGGGTGCACTCAGCGGTAATATGGTGGAGGGGTACAGGAAGGTGGGTGCACTCACAGGCAATATAATGGAGGGGTACAGGAAGGTGGGTGCACCCAGAGACAATATAGTGGAGGGGTACAGGAAGGTGGGTGCACTCAGCGGTTATATAGTGGAGGGGTACAGGAAAGTGGGTGCACTCAGCGGTAATATAGTGGAGGGGTACAGGAAAGTGGGTGCACTCACAGACAATATAGTGGAGGGGTACAGGAAGGTGGGTGCACTCAGCGGTAATATGGTGGAGAGGTACAGGAAGGTGGGTGCACTCACAGACAATATAATGGAGGGGTACAGGAAGGTGGGTGCACTCAGCGGTAATATGGTGGAGGGGTACAGGAAGGTGGGTGCACTCACAGACAATATAATGGAGGGGTACAGGAAGGTGGGTGCACTCAGCGGTAATATGGTGGAGGGGTACAGGAAGGTGGGTGCACTCACAGGCAATATAATGGAGGGGTACAGGAAGGTGGGTGCACCCAGAGACAATATAGTGGAGGGGTACAGGAAGGTGGGTGCACTCACAGGTAATATAGTGGAGGGGTACAGGAAGGTGGGTGCACTCAGTGGTAATATAGTGGAGAGGTACAGGAAGGTGGGTGCACTCAGCGGTAATATAGTGGAGGGGTACAGGAAAGTGGGTGCACTCAGCGGTAATATAGTGGAGGGGTACAGGAAAGTGGGTTCACTCACAGACAATATAGTGGAGGGGTACAGGAAGGTGGGTGCACTCAGCGGTATTATGTTGGAGGGGTACAGGAAGGTGGGTGCGCTCACAGGCAATATAATGGAGGGGTACAGGAAGGTGGGTGCACCCAGAGACAATATAGTGGAGGGGTACAGGAAGGTGGGTGCACTCACAGGTAATATAGTGGAGGGGTACAGGAAGGTGGGTGCACTCAGTGGTAATATAGTGGAGAGGTACAGGAAGGTGGGTGCACTCAGAGGCAATATAGTGGAGAGGTACAGGAAGGTGGTTGCACCCAGAGACAATATAGTGGAGGGGTACAGGAAGGTGGGTGCACTCACAGGTAATATAGTGGAGGGGTACAGGAAGGTGGGTGCACTCAGTGGTAATATAGTGGAGAGGTACAGGAAGGTGGGTGCACTCAGAGGCAATATAGTGGAGGGGTACAGGAAGGTGGGTGCACTCAGCGGTAATATAGTGGAGGGGTACAGGAAGGTGGGTGCACCCAGAGACAATATAGTGGAGGGGTACAGGAAGGTGGGTGCACTCAGAGGCAATATAGTGGAGGGGTACAGGAAGGTGGGTGCACTCACAGGTAATATAGTGGAGGGGTACAGGAAGGTGGGTGCACTCAGTGGTAATATAGTGGAGAGGTACAGGAAGGTGGGTGCACTCAGAGGCAATATAGTGGAGGGGTACAGGAAAGTGGGTGCACTCATAGGCAATATAGTGGAGGGGTACAGGAAGGTGGGTGCACTCAGCGGTAATATAGTGGAGGGATATGGGAGGGTGACTACTAATATGGGTGGTATCACATTAAAGTTTGTAGCAGTCACATTTGGGGGGGGGGGACATTTACCAATAATACTGTGGATATCCTGCTGACATGTCTCATATCCTGTGACCCCGCTATAAGCGCTGTAGGTCAGAGGCCATTATGGAATTACAATATAGACTCCCATACAAAGTGAGGTCATAGGAAATAAATGGACAATGAGGGGAGGAGAAAATTATACTGGAGTGTAGTCACTACTGTGTCCGTCTATAACGTGAGTGTCTGGGGATGGTTGTTGGATATACGGACTGTGTAAGGGATAAGACAATGGCTGGACTAGCGGTTCTCAACAATATCCCAACTAAGGACCCACAAAGTGGCCATCAGTTATAAATGGGAATAAAACAAGGCTGTGTTTGGATCTTTGACAATTTTGTAATGGACCACTCAGTGTTCCCACATGTAGTATAATATCCCTCGTACTCAGTATAAAAGCCCACAGTTCCCCAGTGAGACTTCCACAGTGCCCCCCACATCTAATTAAATGGCCCCCATATATAACATGATGACCCCGATGCTCAGTGATGTATAAGGAGCGAGTGGTAAGCTTCATACCATCAGGACAGAGTAATAGTACCATGGACCTCGCACCCCCTCCCCAGTCATGCCAGGGGCCCCCATACAGTATAATGTCCCAGATTGTTGCCTATATTAATAAAATTTAGAACATTCCACATACATACGGATTTTCTAACAATTTTGGTTTCGGACTAATCTGAAATTTTTGGGTGTTTGCCACCCGCAAACAATGAGTATACAATGGGGCTATTCAGACCTCAGAGTATAAGTAGCGGAGGCTGAGAGGAGGAGAGCGAGCTTAAGGCTGAGTTCACACAGAGTTTTTTGGTCAGGGAATTTGAGTTGCGGTACTCTACTCCAGATTAGGCACAAATGAATGGGCCTTGTCGGGAGGAAGTGTCTGCAGGCAGAACAGACCGCGGCATCCGCCTGAAGAATTAGCATGTAGCGCCATTTTCCGAGAGCCGGAACAAACCGCTCGGGAAAAAAAAGAACTGAACGCCTCCTATTTTATTTTATACTATAATACTACCTCCTATGTACAAGAATATAACTACTATAATACTACTCCTATGTACAAGAATATAACTACTATAATACTACCTCCTATGTACAAGAATATAACTACTATAATACTACTCCTATGTACAAGAATATAACTACTATAATACTACCTCCTATGTACAAATATATAACTACTATATAATGCTACTCCTATGTACAAGAATATATCTACTATAATACTACCTCCTATGTACATAGAGTATAACTACTATAATACTACTCCTACGTACAAGAATATAACTACTATAATATTGCTCCTATGTACAAGAATATAACTACTATAATACTACTTCCTATGTACAAGAATATAACTACTATAATACTACTCCTATGTACAAGAATATAACTACTATAATACTACTCCTATGTACAAGAATATAACTACTATAATACTACTCCTATGTACAAGAATATAACTACTATAATACTACTCCTATGTACAAGAATATAACTACTATAATACTACTCCTATGTACAAGAATATAACTACTATAATACTACTCCTATGTACAAGAATATATCTACTATAATACTACCTCCTATGTACAAGAATATAACTACTATAATACTACTCCTACGTACAAGAATATAACTACTATAATACTGCTCATATGTACAAGAATATAACTACTATAATACTACTCCTATGTACAAGAATATAACTAGTATAATACTACTCCTATGAAAAAAGAATATAACTACTATAATACTACTCCTATGTATAAGAATATAACTACTATAATACTACTCCTATGTACAAGAATATAACTACTATAATACTGCTCCTATGTACAAGAATATAACTACTATAATACTACTCCTATGTACAAGAATATAACTACTATAATACTACTCCCATGTACAGGAATATAACTACTATAATAATGCTCCTATGTACAAGAATATAACTACTATAATACTACTCCTATGTACAAGAATATAACTACTATAATACTACTCCTATATACAAGAATATAACTACTATAATACTACTCCTATGTACAAGAATATAACTACTATAATACTACTCCTATGTACAAGAATATAACTACTATAATAGTACTCCTATGTACAAGAATATAAACTACTATAATACTACCTCCTATGTACAAGAATATAACTACTATAATACTGCTCCTATGTACAAGAATATAACTACTATAATACTACTCCTATGTACAAGAATATAACTACTATAATACTGCCCCCTATGTACAAGAATATAACTACTATAATACTACTCCTATGTACAAGAATATAACTACTATAATACTACCTCCTATGTACAAGAGTATAACTACTATAATTACTACTCCTATGTACAAGAATATAACTACTACTATAATACTGCTCCTATGTACAAGAATATAACTACTATAATACTACCTCCTATGTACAAGAATATAACTACTATAATACTACTCCTATGTACAAGAATATAACTACTATAATACTACTCCTATGTACAAGAATAATAACTACTATAATACTGCTCCTATGTACAAGAATATAACTACTATAATACTACCTCCTATGTACAAGAATATAACTACTATAATACTACTCCTATGTACAAAGAATATAACTACTATAATACTGCTCCTATGTACAAGAATATAACTACTATAATACTACCTCCTATGTACAAGAATATAACTACTATAATACTACTCCTATGTACAAGAATATAAACTACTATAATACTACTCCTATTACAAGACTATAACTACTATAATACTGCTCCTATGTACAAGAATATAACTACTATAATACTGTTCCTATGTACAAGAATATAACTACTATAATACTACCTCCTATGTACTAGAATATAACTACTATAATACTGCTCCTCTGTACTAGAATATAACTACTATAATACTTACTCCTATGTACAAGAATATAACTACTATAATACTGCTCCTCTGTACTAGAATATAACTACTATAATACTACTCCTATGTACAAGAATATAACTACTATAATACTGCTCCTCTGTACTAGAATATAACTACTATAATACTGCTCCTATGTACAATAATATAACTACTATAATACTACTATGTACAAGAATATAACTACTATAATACTACTCCTATATACAAGAATATAACTACTGTAATACTACTCCTATGTACAGGAATATAACTACTATAATACTACTCCTATGTACAAGAATATTAACTACTATAATACTACTCCTATGTACAAGAATATAACTACTATAATACTGCTCCTATGTACAAGAATATAACTACTATAATACTGCTCTTATGTACAAGAATATAACTACTATATTACTGCCCCTATGTACAAGAATATAACTACTATATAATACTACCTCCTATGTACAGGAATATAACTACTATAATACTACCTCCTATGTACAAGAATATAACTACTATAATACTGCTCCTATATACAAGAATATAACTACTATAATACTGCTCCTATATACAAGAATATAACTACTATAATACTACTCCTATGTACAAGAATATAACTACTATAATACTGCTCCTATGTACAAGAATATAACTACTATAATACGACTCCTATGTACAAGAATATAACTACTATTATACTACCTCCTATGTACAGGAATATAACTACTATATAATACTACCTCCTATGTACAGGAATATAACTACTATAATACTACCTCCTATGTACAGGAATATAACTACTGTAATACTACCTCCTATGTACAAGAATATAACTACTATAATACTACTCCTATGTACAAGAATATAACTACTATAATACTACTCCTATGTACAAGAATATAACTACTATAATACTACCTCCTATGTACAAGAACATAACTACTATAATACTACCTCCTATGTACAAGAATATAACTACTATAATACTGCTCCTATGTACAAAGAATATAACTACTATAATACTACTCCTATGTACAAGAATATATAACTACTATAATACTACTCTATGTACAAGAATATAACTACTATAATACTGCTCCTATGTACAAGAATATAACTACTATAATACTACCTCCTATGTACAAGAATATAACTACTATAATACTGCTCCTATGTACAAGAATATAACTACTATAATACTACCTCCTATGTACAAGAATATAACTACTATAATACTACTCCTATGTACAAGAATATAACTACTATAATACTACTCCTATGTACAAGAATATAACTACTATAATACTACTCCTATGTACAAGAATATAACTACTATAATACTACTCCTATGTACAAGAATATAACTACTATAATACTGTTCCTATGTACAAGAATATAACTACTATGATACTACTCCTATGTACAGGAATATAACTACTATAATACTGCTCCTATGTACAATAATATAACTACTATAATACTACTCCTATGTACAAGAATATAACTACTATAATACTACTCCTATGTACAAGAATATAACTACTGTAATACTACTCCTATGTACAGGAATATAACTACTATAATACTACCTCCTATGTACTAGAATATAACTACTATAATACTGCTCCTCTGTACTAGAATATAACTACTATAATACTACTCCTATGTACAAGAATATAACTACTATAATACTACTCCTCTGTACAAGAATATAACTACTATAATACTACTCCTATGTACAAGAATATAACTACTATAATACTGCTCCTATGTACAAGAATATAACTACTATAATACTACTCCTATGTACAGGAATATAACTACTATAATACTGCTCCTATGTAGAAGAATATAACTACTATAATACTACTATGTACAAGAATATAACTACTATAATACTACTATGTACAAGAATATAACTACTATAATACTGCTCCTATGTACAAGAATATAACTACTATAATACTACTCCTATATACCAGAATATAACTACTATAATACTACTCCTATGTACAAGAATATAACTACTATAATACTGCTCCTATGTACTAGAATATAACTACTATAATACTACTCCTATGTACAAGAATATAACTACTATAATACTGCTCCTATGTACAAGAATATAACTACTATAATACTACTCCTATGTACAGGAATATAACTACTATAATACTGCTCCTATGTACAAGAATATAACTACTATAATACTGCTCCTATGTACAAGAATATAACTACTATAATACTACTATGTACAAGAATATAACTACTATAATACTACTATGTACAAGAATATAACTACTATAATACTACTCCTATATACAAGAATATAACTACTATAATACTATCTCCTATGTACAAGAATATAACTACTATAATACTGCTCCTATGTACAAGAATATAACTACTATAATACTACCTCCTATGTACAAGAATATAACGACTATAATACTACTTCTATGTACAAGAATATAACTAATATAATACTACTCCTGTGTACAAGAATATAACTACTATAATACTACCTCCTATGTACAAGAATATAACTACTATAATACTGCTCCTATATACAAAAATATAACTACTATAATACTGCTCTTATGTACAAGAATATAACTACTATAATACTACCTCCTATGTACAAGAATATAACTACTATAATACTACTCCTATGTACAAGAATATAACTACTATAATACTACTCCTATATACAAGAATATAACTACTATAATACTACTTCTATGAACAAGAATATAACTACTATAATACTGCTCCTATATACAAGAATATAACTACTATAATACTACTCCTATGTACAATAATATAACTACTATAATACTGCTCCTATGTACAAGAATATAACTACTATAATACTACTCCTATGTACAAGAATATAACTACTATAATACTACTCCTATGTACAAGAATATAACTACTATAATACTGCTCTTATGTACAAGAATATAACTACTATAATACTGCTCCTATATACAAGAATATAACTACTATAATACTACTACTATGTACAAGAATATAACTACTATAATACTGCACCTATGTACAAGAATATAACTACTATAATACTACTCCTATATACAAGAATATAACTACTATAATACTGCTCCTATATACAAGAATATAACTACTATAATACTGCTCCTATGTACAAGAATATAACTACTATAATACTACTCCTATGTACAAGAATATAACTACTATAATAGTACTCCTATGTACAAGAATATAACTACTATAATACTGCTCCTATGTACAAGAATATAACTACTATAATACTACCTCCTATGTACAAGAATATAACTACTATAATACTACTCCTATGTACAAGAATATAACTACTATAATACTACTCCTATGTACAAGAATATAACTACTATAATACTACTCCTATGTACAAGAATATAACTACTATAATACTACTCCTATGTACAAGAATATAACTACTATAATACTGCTCCTATGTACAAGAATATAACTACTATAATACTACCTCCTATGTACAAGAATATAACTACTATAATACTACTCCTATGTACAAGAATATAACTACTATAATACTGTTCCTATGTACAAGAATATAACTACTATGATACTACTCCTATGTACAGGAATATAACTACTATAATACTACTCCTATGTACAAGAATATAACTACTATAATACTACTCCTATGTACAAGAATATAACTACTATAATACTACTCCTATGTACAAGAATATAACTACTATAATACTACTCCTATATACAAGAATATAACTACTGTAATACTACTCCTATGTACAGGAATATAACTACTATAATACTACCTCCTATGTACTAGAATATAACTACTATAATACTACTCCTATGTACAAGAATATAACTACTATAATACTGCTCCTCTGTACAATAATATAACTACTATAATACTACTCCTATGTACAAGAATATAACTACTATAATACTACTCCTATATACAAGAATATAACTACTATAATACTACTCCTATATACAAGAATATAACTACTATAATACTACTCCTATGTACAATAATATAACTACTATAATACTGCTCCTATGTACAAGAATGTAACTACTATAATACTACTCCTATGTACAAGAATATAACTACTATAATACTACTCCTATGTACAAGAATATAACTACTATAATACTACCTCCTATGTACAAGAATATAACTACTATAATACTGCTCCTATGTACAAGAATATAACTACTATAATACTACCTCCTATGTACAAGAATATAACTACTATAATACTACTCCTATGTACAAGAATATAACTACTATAATACTACTCCTATGTACAAGAATATAACTACTATAATACTACTCCTATGTACAAGAATATAACTACTATAATACTACTCCTATGTACAAGAATATAACTACTATAATACTACCTCCTATGTACAAGAATATAACTACTATAATACTGCTCTTATGTACAAGAATATAACTACTATAATACTACTCCTATGTACAAGTATATAACTACTATAATACTACCTCCTATATACAAGAATATAACTACTATAATACTGCACCTATATACAAGAACAGTGGCGTAACTACCACCATAGCAGCGGTAGCAGCTACCACAGGGCCCGGGACATTAGGGGCCCGGTGACAGCTGCTACCGCTGCTATCATTATTCTCGGAGGTCTTTTCGGACCCCCGAGTATAATGATCGGGGCCCCCTGTTGGTGGAATACTTTCCACCAACAGGGGGCCCCGAAGCTGCAGCAACGGCTGAGACACAGGAGCCGCAAGTCTGGCTCCTGTCAGCGCTGCAGGACGCTCCCCCTCTCTCCCCCTCCCTTTCTCTGCTGTCCTCTGCCCACCAATGAGAGGAGGAGGCGGGGCTTATTCCTGCCGTCCTGCACTGAAGAGGAAGAAAGGAAGAAGGAAAGTGAAACTAAAGCTACACAGGTACGTACTGGGGTTACTTATTAATGTCAGGCATATGGGGGGATTACTTGTGTTTTAGTAACTCCATGTGCCTCATATTAATAGCAGTTAACCCCATCATCTCCCTCACATTAACCTCTGTTTGCCTCACCATAAGAGTTAATGATATGTGAGACATATGGGGGTAATAATAATGAAGATACTTTATTATTACCTCCATGTCTCTCACATATCAGTAACTCTTATGGTGAGGCTTACAGGGGTTAATGTGAGGGAGATGATGGGGTTAACTGCTATTAATATGAGGCACATGGAGTTACTAAATTGTAATGCACAGGACCAGATTTTTTATCCACAATTTGTCCTGGTATAGCGGTCAGCGGGTGACGTGACAGTATTTAGTCCTGTAGGGGCCACTAAGGGACATAATACTGTGTGCAGTGGCCACTATTGGGTATAATATTGTGTTCAGGAGCCACTATTGGATATAATACTGTGTGCAGGGGCCACTATTGGGTATAATACTGTGTGCAGGGGCCACTATGGGACATAATACTGTGTGCAGGGGCCACTATGGAACATAATAGAGCGCGCAGGAATGCGTAGGAGGGACTCGGTCGAGATCTTCGGTGTCGGGGAGGCCCCATGTCAAAAGTTCACCACGGGGCCCCACCATTCCTAGTTACGCCACTGTACAAGAATATAACTACAATAATACTACCTCCTATGTACAAGAATATAACTACTATAATACTACCTCCTATGTACAAGAATATAACTACTATAATACTACCTCCTATGTACAAGAATATAACTACTATAATACTACCTCCTATATACAAGAATATAACTACTATAATACTACCTCCTATTTACAAGAATATAACTACTATAATACTACCCCCTATGTACAAGAATATAACTACTATAATACTACCTCCTATGTACAAGAATATAACTACTATAACACTACCTCCTATGTACAAGACTATAACTACTATAATACTGCTCCTATGTACAAGAATATAACTACTATAATACTGCTCCTATATACAAGAATATAACTACTATAATACTACTCCTATGTACAAGAATATAACTACTATAATACTGCTCCTATGTACAAGAATATAACTACTATAATACTACCTCCTATGTACAAGAATATAACTGCTATAATACTGCTCCTATGTACAAGAATATAACTACTATAATACTACCTCCTATGTACAAGAATATAACTACTTATAATACTACTCCTATGTACAAGAATATAACTACTATAATACTGCTCCTATGTATAAGAATATAACTACTATAATTCTGCTCCTATGTACAAGAATATAACTACTATAATACTACTCCTATGTACAAGAATATAACTACTATAATACTACTCCTATGTACAAGAATATAACTACTATAATACTGCTCCTATGTACAAGAATATAACTACTATAATACTGCTCTTATGTACAAGAATATAACTACTATATTACTGTCCCTATGTACAAGAATATAACTACTATAATACTACCTCCTATGTACAGGAATATAACTACTATAATACTACCTCCTATGTACAAGAATATAACTACTATAATACTGCTCCTATATACAAGAATATAACTACTATAATACTACTACTATGTACAAGAATATAACTACTATAATACTGCACCTATGTACAAGAATATAACTACTATAATACTACTCCTATATACAAGAATATAACTACTATAATACTGCTCCTATATACAAGAATATAACTACTATAATACTACTACTATGTACAAGAATATAACTACTATAATACTGCTCCTATGTACAAGAATATAACTACTATAATAATACTCCTATGTACAAGAATATAACTACTATAATACTACTCCTATGTACAAGAATATAACTACTATAATACTACTGCTATGTACAAGAATATAACTACTATAATACTACCTCCTATGTACAGGAATATAACTACTATAATACTACCTCCTATGTACAGGAATATAACTACTATAATACTACCTCCTATGTACAAGAATATAACTACTATAATACTACTGCTATGTACAAGAATATAACTACTATAATACTACCTCCTATGTACATGAACATAACTACTATAATACTACCTCCTATGTACAAGAATATAACTACTATAATACTGCTCCATGTACAAGAATATAACTACTATAATACTACTCCTATGTACAAGAATATAACTACTATAATACTACTCCTATGTACAAGAATATAACTACTATAATACTGCTCCTATGTACAAGAATATAACTACTATAATACTACCTCCTATGTACAAGAATATAACTACTATAATACTACTCCTATGTACAAGAATATAACTACTATAATACTGCTCCTATGTACAAGAATATAACTACTATAATACTACCTCCTATGTACAAGAATATAACTACTATAATACTACTCCTATGTACAAGAATATAACTACTATAATACTACTCCTATGTACAAGAATATAACTACTATAATACTGCTCCTATGTACAAGAATATAACTACTATAATACTACCTCCTATGTACAGGAATATAACTACTATAATACTACCTCCTATGTACAGGAATATAACTACTATAATACTACCTCCTATGTACAGGAATATAACTACTATAATACTACCTCCTATGTACAAGAATATAACTACTATAATTCTGCTCCTATGTATAAGAATATAACTACTATAATACTACTCCTATGTACAAGAATATAACTACTATAATACTGCTCTTATGTACAAGAATATAACTACTATAATACTGCCCCTATGTACAAGAATATAACTACTATAATACTACCTCCTATGTACAGGAATATAACTACTATAATACTGCTCCTATATACAAGAATATAACTACTATAATACTACTCCTATATACAAGAATATAACTACTATAATACTACTCCTATGTACAAGAATATAACTACTATAATACTGCTCTTATGTACAAGAATATAACTACCATAATACTGCTCCTATGTACAAGAATATAAATACTATAATACTACCTCCTATGTACAGGAATATAACTACTATAATACTACCTCCTATGTACAAGAATATAACTACTATAATACTACCTCCTATGTACAGGAATATAACTACTATAATACTACCTCCTATGTACAAGAATATAACTACTATAATACTACTCCCTATGTACAAGAATATAACTACTATAATACTGCTCTTATGTACAAGAATATAACTACCATAATACTGCTCCTATGTACAAGAATATAAATACTATAATACTACCTCCTATGTACAGGAATATAACTACTATAATACTACCTCCTATGTACAAGAATATAACTACTATAATACTACCTCCTATGTACAGGAATATAACTACTATAATACTACCTCCTATTTACAAGAATATAACTACTATAATACTACTCCTATATACAAGAATATAACTACTATAATACTACTCCTATGTACAAGAATATAACTACTATAATACTACCTCCTATGTACAAAAATATAACTACTATAATACTACTCCTATGTACAACAATATAAATACTATAATACTACTCCTATGTACAAATATATAACTACTATAATACTACCTCCTATGTACAAGAATATAACTACTATAATACTACCTCCTATGTACAAGAATATAACTACTATAATACTACTCCTATGTACAAGAATATAACTACTATAATACTACTCCTAGGTACAAGAATATAACTACTATAATACTACTCCTATATACAAGAATATAACTACTATAATACTGCTCCTATGTACAAGAATATAACTACTATAATACTGCTCCTATGTACAAGAATATAACTACTATAATACTACTCCTATGTACAAGAATATAACTACTATAATACTACCTCCTATGTACAAGAATATAACTACTATAATTCTGCTCCTATGTACAAGAATATAACTACTATAATACTGCTCTTATGTACAAGAATATAACTACTATAATACTGCCCCTATGTACAAGAATATAAGTACTATAATACTACCTCCTATGTACAGGAATATAACTACTATAATACTACCTCCTATGTACAAGAATATAACTACTATAATACTGCTCCTATATACAAGAGTATAACTACTATAATACTGCTCCTATATACAAGAATATAACTACTATAATACTACTCCTATGTACAAGAATATAACTACTATAATACTACCTCCTATGTACAGGAATATAACTAATATAATACTACCTCCTATGTACAGGAATATAACTACTATAATACTACCTCCTATGTAGAGGAATATAACTACTATAATACTACCTCCTATGTACAGGAATATAACTACTATAATACTACCTCCTATGTACAGGAATATAACTACTATAATACTACCTCCTATTTACAAGAATATAACTACTATAATACTACTCCTATATACAAGAATATAACTACTATAATACTACTCCTATGTACAAGAATATAACTACTATAATACTACTCCTATGTACAAGAATATAACTACTATATACTACCTCCTATATACAAGAATATAACTACTATAATACTACTCCTATGTACAAGAATATAACTGCTATAATACTACCTCCTATGTACAAGAATATATCTACTATAATACTACTTTCTATGTACAAAAATATAACTACTATAATACTACTCCTATGTACAACAATATAACTACTATAATACTACTCCTATGTACAAATATATAACTACTATAATGCTACCTCCTATGTACAAGAATATAACTACTATAATACTACCTCCTATGTACAAGAATATAACTACTATAATACTACTCCTATGTACAAGAATATAACTACTATAATACTACTCCTATGTACAATAATATAACTACTATAATACTACTCCTATGTACAAGAATATAACTACTATAATACTGCTCCTATGTACAAGAATATAACTACTATAATACTACTCCTATGTACAAGAATATAACTACTATAATATTACCTCCTATGTACAAGAATATAAGTACTATAATTCTGCTCCTATGTACAAGAATATAACTACTATAATACTGCTCCTATGTACAATAATATAACTACTATAATACTACTCCTATGTACAAGAATATAACTACTATAATACTGCTCCTATGTATAAGAAAATAACTACTATAATACTACTCCTATGTACAAGAATATAACTACTATAATCCTTTTCTTATGTACTAGAATATAACTACTATAATACTACTCCTATGTACAAGAATATAACTACTATAATACTGCTCCTATGTACAAGAATATAACTACTATAATACTACCTCCTATGTACAAGAATATAACTACTATAATACTACTCCTATGTACAAGAATATAACTACTATAATACTGCCTCCTATGTACAAGAATATAACTACTATAATACTGTTCCTATGTACAAGAATATAACTACTATAATACTACCTCCTATGTACAAGAATATAACTACTATAATACTGCTCCTATGTACAAGAATATAACTACTATAATACTGCTCCTATGTACAAGAAAATAACTACTATAATACTACTCTTAGGTACAAGAATATAACTACTATAATACTACTGCTATGTACAAGAATATAACTACTATAATACTGCTCCTATGTACAAGAATATAACTACTATAATACTACTCCTATGTATAAGAATATAACTACTATAATTCTGCTCCTATGTACAAGAATATAACTACTATAATAATGCTCCTATGTATAAGAATATAACTACTATAATACTACTCCTATGTACAAGAATATACCTACTATAATACTACTCTTATGTACAAGAATATAACTACTATAATACTGCCCCTATGTACAAGAATATAACTACTATAATACTGCTCCTATGTACAAGAATATAACTACTATAATACTGCTCCTATGTACAAGAATATAACTACTATAATACTACTCTTAGGTACAAGAATATAACTACTATAATACTACTCCTATGTACAAGAATATAACTACTATAATACTGCTCCTATGTACAAGAATATAACTACTATAATACTACTCCTATGTACAAGAATATAACTACTATAATACTGCTCCTATGTACAAGAATATATCTACTATAATACTGCTCCTATGTACAAGAATATAACTACTATAATACTACCTCCTATGTACAAGAATATAACTACTATAATTCTGCTCCTATGTACAAGAATATAACTACTATAATAATGCTCCTATGTATAAGAATATAACTACTATAATACTACTCTTAGGTACAAGAATATAACTACTATAATACTACTCTTAGGTACAAGAAT
This sequence comes from Leptodactylus fuscus, assembly GCF_031893055.1. Lineage (NCBI taxonomy): Eukaryota > Metazoa > Chordata > Amphibia > Anura > Leptodactylidae > Leptodactylus > Leptodactylus fuscus. Next base: position 31,562 of record NW_027440165.1, on the reverse strand, counting down.
ATAACTACTATAATACTACTCCTATGTACAAGAATATAACTACTATAATACTGCTCCTATGTACAAGAATATATCTACTATAATACTGCTCCTATGTACAAGAATATAACTACTATAATACTACCTCCTATGTACAAGAATATAACTACTATAATTCTGCTCCTATGTACAAGAATATAACTACTATAATAATGCTCCTATGTATAAGAATATAACTACTATAATACTACTCCTATGTACAAGAATATACCTACTATAATACTACTCCTATGTACAAGAATATAACTACTATAATACTACCTCCTATGTACAAGAATATAAGTACTATAATTCTGCTCCTATGTACAAGAATATAACTACTATAATACTGCTCCTATGTACAATAATATAACTACTATAATACTACTCCTATGTACAAGAATATAACTACTATAATACTGCTCCTATGTATAAGAAAATAACTACTATAATACTACTCCTATGTACAAGAATATAACTACTATAATCCTTTTCTTATGTACTAGAATATAACTACTATAATACTACTCCTATGTACAAGAATATAACTACTATAATACTGCTCCTATGTACAAGAATATAACTACTATAATACTTCCTCCTATGTACAAGAATATAACTACTATAATACTACTCCTATGTACAAGAATATAACTACTATAATACTGCCTCCTATGTACAAGAATATAACTACTATAATACTGTTCCTATGTACAAGAATATAACTACTATAATACTACCTCCTATGTACAAGAATATAACTACTATAATACTGCTCCTATGTACAAGAATATAACTACTATAATACTGCTCCTATGTACAAGAATATAACTACTATAATACTACTCTTAGGTACAAGAATATAACTACTATAATACTACTCCTATGTACAAGAATATAACTACTATAATACTGCTCCTATGTACAAGAATATAACTACTATAATACTACTCCTATGTATAAGAATATAACTACTATAATTCTGCTCCTATGTACAAGAATATAACTACTATAATACTGCTCCTATGTACAAGAATATAACTACTATAATACTACTCCTATGTACAAGAATATAACTACTATAATACTGCTCCTATGTACAAGAATATATCTACTATAATACTGCTCCTATGTACAAGAATATAACTACTATAATACTGCTCCTATGTACAAGAATATAACTACTATAATACTACTCCTATGTACAAGAATATAACTACTATAATACTGCTCCTATGTACAAGAATATAACTACTATAATACTACTCCTATGTACAAGAATATAACTACTATAATACTGCTCCTATGTACAAGAATATATCTACTATAATACTGCTCCTATGTACAAGAATATAACTACTATAATTCTGCTCCTATGTACAAGAATATAACTACTATAATACTACTCCTATGTACAAGAATATAACTACTATAATACTACTCCTATGTACAAGAATATAACTACTATAATACTACTCCTATGTACAAGAATATAACTGCTATAATACTGCTCCTATGTACAAGAATATAACTACTATAATACTGCTCCTATGTATAAGAATATAACTACTATAATAATGCTCCTATGTATAAGAATATAACTACTATAATACTACTCTTAGGTACAAGAATATAACTACTATAATACTACTCTTAGGTACAAGAATATAACTACTATAATACTACTCCTATGTACAAGAATATAACTACTATAATACTGCTCGTATGTACAAGAATATATCTACTATAATACTGCTCCTATGTACAAGAATATAACTACTATAATACTACCTCCTATGTACAGGAATATAACTACTATAATACTAACTCCTATGTACAAGAATATAACTACTATAATACTACCTCCTATGTACAAGAATATAACTACTATAATACTACTCCTATGTACAAGAATATAACTACTATAATACTACTCCTAGGTACAAGAATATAACTACTATAATACTACTCCTATATACAAGAATATAACTACTATAATACTGCTCCTATGTACAAGAATATAACTACTATAATACTGCTCCTATGTACAAGAATATAACTACTATAATACTACTCCTATGTACAAGAATATAACTACTATAATACTGCTCCTATGTACAAGAATATAACTACTATAATACTATCTCCTATGTACAAGAATATAACTACTATAATACTACTTCTATGTACAAGAATATAACTACTATAATACTACTCCTATGTACAAGAATATAACTACTATAATACTACCTGCTATGTACAAGAATATAACTACTATAATACTACCTCCTATGTACAGGAATATAACTACTATAATACTACCTCCTATGTACAGGAATATAACTACTATAATACTACCTCCTATGTACAGGAATATAACTACTATAATAATACCTCCTATGTACAAGAATATAACTACTATAATTCTGCTCCTATGTATAAGAATATAACTACTATAATACTACTCCTATGTACAAGAATATAACTACTATAATACTGCTCTTATGTACAAGAATATAACTACTATAATACTGCTCCTATGTATAAGAATATAACTACTATAATACTACTCCTATGTACAAGAATATAACTACTATAATACTGCTCTTATGTACAAGAATATAACTACTATAATACTGCCCCTATGTACAAGAATATAACTACTATAATACTACCTCCTATGTACAAGAATATAACTACTATAATTCTGCTCCTATGTACAAGAATATAACTACTATAATAATGCTCCTATGTATAAGAATATAACTACTATAATACTACTCCTATGTACAAGAATATACCTACTATAATACTACTCCTATGTACAAGAATATAACTACTATAATACTACCTCCTATGTACAAGAATATAAGTACTATAATTCTGCTCCTATGTACAAGAATATAACTACTATAATACTGCTCCTATGTACAATAATATAACTACTATAATACTACTCCTATGTACAAGAATATAACTACTATAATACTGCTCCTATGTATAAGAAAATAACTACTATAATACTACTCCTATGTACAAGAATATAACTACTATATTCCTTTTCTTATGTACTAGAATATAACTACTATAATACTACTCCTATGTACAAGAATATAACTACTATAATACTGCTCCTATGTACAAGAATATAACTACTATAATACTTCCTCCTATGTACAAGAATATAACTACTATAATACTACTCCTATGTACAAGAATATAACTACTATAATACTACTTCTATGTACAAGAATATAACTACTATAATACTGCTCCTATGTACAAGAATATAACTACTATAATACTACTCTTAGGTACAAGAATATAACTACTATAATACTACTCCTATGTACAAGAATATAACTACTATAATACTGCTCCTATGTACAAGAATATAACTACTATAATACTACTCCTATGTATAAGAATATAACTACTATAATTCTGCTCCTATGTACAAGAATATAACTACTATAATAATGCTCCTATGTATAAGAATATAACTACTATAATACTACTCCTATGTACAAGAATATACCTACTATAATACTACTCTTATGTACAAGAATATAACTACTATAATACTGCCCCTATGTACAAGAATATAACTACTATAATACTGCTCCTATGTACAAGAATATAACTACTATAATACTGCTCCTATGTACAAGAATATAACTACTATAATACTACTCTTAGGTACAAGAATATAACTACTATAATACTACTCCTATGTACAAGAATATAACTACTATAATACTGCTCCTATGTACAAGAATATAACTACTATAATACTACTCCTATGTACAAGAATATAACTACTATAATACTGCTCCTATGTACAAGAATATATCTACTATAATACTGCTCCTATGTACAAGAATATAACTACTATAATACTACCTCCTATGTACAAGAATATAACTACTATAATTCTGCTCCTATGTACAAGAATATAACTACTATAATAATGCTCCTATGTATAAGAATATAACTACTATAATACTACTCTTAGGTACAAGAATATAACTACTATAATACTACTCTTAGGTACAAGAATATAACTACTATAATACTACTCCTATGTACAAGAATATAACTACTATAATACTGCTCCTATGTACAAGAATATATCTACTATAATACTGCTCCTATGTACAAGAATATAACTACTATAATACTACCTCCTATGTACAAGAATATAACTACTATAATTCTGCTCCTATGTACAAGAATATAACTACTATAATAATGCTCCTATGTATAAGAATATAACTACTATAATACTACTCCTATGTACAAGAATATACCTACTATAATACTACTCTTATGTACAAGAATATAACTACTATAATACTGCCCCTATGTACAAGAATATAACTACTATAATACTACCTCCTATGTACAGGAATATAACTACTATAATACTAACTCCTATGTACAAGAATATAACTACTATAATACTACCTCCTATGTACAAGAATATAACTACTATAATACTACTCCTATGTACAAGAATATAACTACTATAATACTACTCCTAGGTACAAGAATATAACTACTATAATACTACTCCTATATACAAGAATATAACTACTATAATACTGCTCCTATGTACAAGAATATAACTACTATAATACTGCTCCTATGTACAAGAATATAACTACTATAATACTACTCCTATGTACAAGAATATAACTACTATAATACTACTCCTATGTACAAGAATATAACTACTATAATACTACTCCTATGTACAAGAATATAACTACTATAATACTACTCCTATGTACAAGAATATAACTACTATAATACTACCTGCTATGTACAAGAATATAACTACTATAATACTACCTCCTATGTACAGGAATATAACTACTATAATACTACCTCCTATGTACAGGAATATAACTACTATAATACTACCTCCTATGTACAGGAATATAACTACTATAATAATACCTCCTATGTACAAGAATATAACTACTATAATTCTGCTCCTATGTACAAGAATATAACTACTATAATACTGCTCCTATGTATAAGAATATAACTACTATAATACTACTCCTATGTACAAGAATATAACTACTATAATACTGCTCTTATGTACAAGAATATAACTACTATAATACTGCCCCTATGTACAAGAATATAACTACTATAATACTACCTCCTATGTACAGGAATATAACTACTATAATACTACCTCCTATGTACAAGAATATAACTACTATAATACTGCTCCTATGTACAAGAATATAACTACTATAATACTGCTCCTATGTACAAGAATATAACTACTATAATACTACTCTTAGGTACAAGAATATAACTACTATAATACTACTCCTATGTACAAGAATATAACTACTATAATACTGCTCCTATGTACAAGAATATAACTACTATAATTCTGCTCCTATGTACAAGAATATAAATACTATAATACTACTCCTATGTACAAGAATATATCTACTATAATACTACCTACTATGTACAAGAATATAACTACTATAATTCTGCTCCTATGTACAAGAATATAACTACTATAATAATGCTCTTATGTACAAGAATATAACTACTATAATACTGCCCCTATGTATAAGAATATAACTACTATAATACTACTCCTATGTACAAGAATATAACTACTATAATACTGCTCTTATGTACAAGAATATAACTACTATAATACTGCCCCTATGTACAAGAATATAACTACTATAATACTACCTCCTATGTACAGGAATATAACTACTATAATACTACCTCCTATGTACAAGAATATAACTACTATAATACTACCTCCTATGTACAAGAATATAACTACTATAATACTACTCCTATGTACAAGACTATAACTACTATAATACTACTCCTAGGTACAAGAATATAACTACTATAATACTGCTCCTATGTACAAGAATATAACTACTATAATACTGCTCCTATGTACAAGAATATAACTACTATAATACTACTCCTATGTACAAGAATATAACTACTATAATACTACCTCCTATGTACAAGAATATAACTACTATAATTCTGCTCCTATGTACAAGAATATAACTACTATAATACTGCTCCTATGTATACGAAAATAACTACTATAATACTACTCCTGTGTACAAGAATATAACTACTATAATCCTTTTCTTATGTACTAGAATATAACTACTATAATACTACTCCTATGTACAAGAATATAACTACTATAATACTACTCCTATATACAAGAATATAACTACTATAATACTACCTTCTATGTACAAGAATATAACTACTATAATACTACTCCTATGTACAAGAATATAACTACTATAATACTACCTCCTATGTACAAGAGTATAACTACTATAATACTACTCCTATGTACAAGAATATAACTACTATAACACTACTCCTATGTACAAGAATATAACTACTATAATACTGCTCCTATATACAAAAATATAACTACTACAATACTGCCTCCTATGTACAAGAATATAACTACTATAATACTACTCCTATGTACAAGAATATAACTACTATAATACTGCTCCTATGTACAAGAATATAACTACTATAATACTACTCCTATGTACAAGAATATAACTACTATAATACTACCTCCTATGTACAGGAATATTACTACTATAATACTACCTCCTATGTACAAGAATATAACTACTATAATACTACCTCCTATGTACAGGAATATAACTACTATAATACTACCTCCTATGTACAGGAATATAACTACTATAATAATACCTCCTATGTACAGGAATATAACTACTATAATACTACCTCCTATGTACAAGAATATAACTACTATAATACTGCTCCTATGTTTAAGAATATAACTACTATAATACTACTCCTATGTACAAGAATATAACTACTATAATACTGCTCTTATGTACAAGAATATAACTACTATAATACTGCCCCTATGTACAAGAATATAACTACTATAATACTACCTCCTATGTACAGGAATATAACTACTATAATACTACCTCCTATGTACAAGAATATAACTACTATAATACTACCTCCTATGTACAAGAATATAACTACTATAATACTACTCCTATGTACAAGAATATAACTACTATAATACTACTCCTAGGTACAAGAATATAACTACTATAATACTGCTCCTATGTACAAGAATATAACTACTATAATACTGCTCCTATGTACAAGAATATAACTACTATAATACTACTCCTATGTACAAGAATATAACTACTATAATACTACCTCCTATGTACAAGAATATAACTACTATAATTCTGCTCCTATGTACAAGAATATAACTACTATAATACTGCTCCTATGTATACGAAAATAACTACTATAATACTACTCCTGTGTACAAGAATATAACTACTATAATCCTTTTCTTATGTACTAGAATATAACTACTATAATACTACTCCTATGTACAAGAATATAACTACTATAATACTACTCCTATATACAAGAATATAACTACTATAATACTACCTTCTATGTACAAGAATATAACTACTATAATACTACTCCTATGTACAAGAATATAACTACTATAATACTACCTCCTATGTACAAGAGTATAACTACTATAATACTACTCCTATGTACAAGAATATAACTACTATAACACTATTCCTATGTACAAGAATATAACTACTATAATACTGCTCCTATATACAAAAATATAACTACTACAATACTGCCTCCTATGTACAAGAATATAACTACTATAATACTACTCCTATGTACAAGAATATAACTACTATAATACTGCTCCTATGTACAAGAATATAACTACTATAATACTACTCCTATGTACAAGAATATAACTACTATAATACTACCTCCTATGTACAGGAATATTACTACTATAATACTACCTCCTATGTACAAGAATATAACTACTATAATACTACCTCCTATGTACAGGAATATAACTACTATAATACTACCTCCTATGTACAGGAATATAACTACTATAATAATACCTCCTATGTACAGGAATATAACTACTATAATACTACCTCCTATGTACAAGAATATAACTACTATAATACTGCTCCTATGTTTAAGAATATAACTACTATAATACTACTCCTATGTACAAGAATATAACTACTATAATACTGCTCCTATGTATAATAATATAACTACTATAATACTACTCCTATGTACAAGAATATAACTACTATAATACTGCTCCTATGTATAAGAATATAACTACTATAATACTACTCCTATGTACAAGAATATAACTACTATAATACTACCTCCTATGTACAAGAATATAATTACTATAATTCTGCTGCTATGTACAAGAATATAACTACTATAATACTACTCCTATGTACAAGAATATAACTACTATAATACTGCTCCTATGTATAAGAAAATAACTACTATAATACTACTCCTATGTACAAGAATATAACTACTATAATCCTTTTCTTATGTACTAGAATATAACTACTATAATACTACTCCTATGTACAAGAATATAACTACTATAATACTGCTCCTATGTACAAGAATATAACTACTATAATACTACCTCCTATGTACAAGAATATAACTACTATAATACTACTCCTATGTACAAGAATATAACTACTATAATACTGCTCCTATGTACAAGAATATAACTACTATAATACTGCTCCTATGTACAAGAATATAACTACTATAATACTACCTCCTATGTACAAGAATATAACTACTATAATACTGTTCCTATGTACAAGAATATAACTACTATAATACTACCTCCTTATGTACAAGAATATAACTACTATAATACTGCTCCTATGTACAAGAATATAACTACTATAATACTGCTCCTATGTACAAGAATATAACTACTATAATTCTACTCTTAGGTACAAGAATATAACTACTATAATACTACTCCTATGTACAAGAATATAACTACTATAATACTGCTCCTATGTACAAGAATATAACTACTATAATAATGCTCCTATGTATAAGAATATAACTACTATAATACTACTCCTATGTACAAGAATATAACTACTATAATACTGCTCCTATGTACAAGAATATAACTACTATAATACTACTCCTATGTACAGGAATATAACTACTATAATAATACCTCCTATGTACAGGAATATAACTACTATTATACTACCTCCTATGTACAAGAATATAACTACTATAATACTGCTCCTATGTATAAGAATATAACTACTATAATACTACTCCTATGTGCAAGAATATAACTACTATAATACTGCTCCTATGTATAAGAATATAACTACTATAATACTACTCCTATGTACAAGAATATAACTACTATAATACTGCTCCTATGTATAAGAATATAACTTCTATAATACTACTCCTATGTACAAGAATATAACTACTATAATACTGCTCTTATGTACAAGCATATAACTAGTATAATACTACTCCTATGTACAAGAATATAACTACTATAATACTACTCCTATATACAAGAATATAACTACTATAATACTAACTCCTATGTGCAAGAATATAACTACTATAATACTACTCCTATGTACAAGAATATAACTACTATAATACTACCTCCTATGTACAAGAGTATAACTACTATAATACTACTCCTATGTACAAGAATATAACTACTATAACACTACTCCTATGTACAAGAATATAACTACTATAATACTGCTCCTATATACAAAAATATAACTACTATAATACTGCTCCTATGTACAAGAATATAACTACTATAATACTACTCCTATGTACAAGAATATAACTACTATAATACTACTCCTATGTACAAGAATATAACTACTATAATACTGCTCCTATGTACAAGAATATAACTACTATAATACTACTCCTATGTACAAGAATATAACTACTATAATACTACCTCCTATGTACAAGAATATAACTACTATAAATCTGCTCCTATGTACAAGAATATAACTACTATAATACTGCTCCTATGTATAAGAATATAACTACTATAATACTACTCCTATGTACAAGAATATAACTACTATAATACTACCTCCTATGTACAGGAATATAACTACTATAATACTACCTCCTATGTACAGGAATATAACTACTATTATACTACCTCCTATGTACAAGAATATAACTACTATAATACTGCTCCTATGTATAAGAATATAACTACTATAATACTACTCCTATGTACAAGAATATAACTACTATAATACTGCTCTTATGTACAAGAATATAACTACTATAATACTGCCCCTATGTACAAGAATATAACTACTATAATACTACCTCCTATGTACAGGAATATTACTACTATAATACTACCTCCTATGTACAAGAATATAACTACTATAATACTGCTCCTATATACAAGAATATAACTACTATAATACTGCTCCTATATACAAGAATATAACTACTATAATACTACTCCTATGTACAAGAATATAACTACTATAATACTGCTCCTATGTACAAGAATATAACTACTATAATACTACTCCTATGTACAAGAATATATCTACTATAATACTACCTCCTATGTACAAGAATATAACTACTATAATTCTGTTCCTATGTACAAGAATATAACTACTATAATAATGCTCCTATGTATAAGAAGATAACTACTATAATACTACCTCCTATGTACAGGAATATTACTACTATAATACTACCTCCTATGTACAAGAATATAACTACTATAATACTACCTCCTATGTACAGGAATATAACTACTATAATACTACCTCCTATGTACAGGAATATAACTAATATAATACTGCTCCTATATAGAAGAATATAACTACTATAGTACTTCTCCTATATAGAAGAATATAATTAGTATAATACTACTCCTATGTACAAGAATATAACTACTATAATACTGCTCTTATGTACAAGAATATAACTACTATAATACTGCTCCTATGTACAAGAATATAACTACTATAATACTACCTAGTATGTACAGGAATATAACTACTATAATACTACCTCCTATGTACAAGAATATAACTACTATAATACTACCTCCTATGTACAGGAATATAACTACTATAATAATACCTCCTATGTACAGGAATATAACTACTATAATACTACCTCCTATGTACAGTAATATAACTACTATAATACTACCTCCTATGTACAAGAATATAACTACTATAATACTACTCCTATATACAAGAATATAACTACTATAATACTACCTCCTATGTACAAGAATATAACTACTATACTACTACTCCTATGTACAAGAATATAGCTACTATAATACTACCTCCTATGTACAAGAGTATAACTACTATAATACTGCTCCTATATACAAAAATATAACTACTACAATACTGCCTCCTATGTACAAGAATATAACTACTATAATACTACTCCTATGTACAAGAATATAACTACTATAATACTGCTCCTATGTACAAGAATATAACTACTATAATACTACTCCTATGTACAAGAATATAACTACTATAATACTACCTCCTATGTACAGGAATATTACTACTATAATACTACCTCCTATGTACAAGAATATAACTACTATAATACTACCTCCTATGTACAGGAATATAACTACTATAATACTACCTCCTATGTACAGGAATATAACTACTATAATAATACCTCCTATGTACAGGAATATAACTACTATAATACTACCTCCTATGTACAAGAATATAACTACTATAATACTGCTCCTATGTTTAAGAATATAACTACTATAATACTACTCCTATGTACAAGAATATAACTACTATAATACTGCTCTTATGTACAAGAATATAACTACTATAATACTGCCCCTATGTACAAGAATATAACTACTATAATACTACCTCCTATGTACAGGAATATAACTACTATAATACTACCTCCTATGTACAAGAATATAACTACTATAATACTACCTCCTATGTACAAGAATATAACTACTATAATACTACTCCTATGTACAAGAATATAACTACTATAATACTACTCCTAGGTACAAGAATATAACTACTATAATACTGCTCCTATGTACAAGAATATAACTACTATAATACTGCTCCTATGTACAAGAATATAACTACTATAATACTACTCCTATGTACAAGAATATAACTACTATAATACTACCTCCTATGTACAAGAATATAACTACTATAATTCTGCTCCTATGTACAAGAATATAACTACTATAATACTGCTCCTATGTATACGAAAATAACTACTATAATACTACTCCTGTGTACAAGAATATAACTACTATAATCCTTTTCTTATGTACTAGAATATAACTACTATAATACTACTCCTATGTACAAGAATATAACTACTATAATACTACTCCTATATACAAGAATATAACTACTATAATACTACCTTCTATGTACAAGAATATAACTACTATAATACTACTCCTATGTACAAGAATATAACTACTATAATACTACCTCCTATGTACAAGAGTATAACTACTATAATACTACTCCTATGTACAAGAATATAACTACTATAACACTATTCCTATGTACAAGAATATAACTACTATAATACTGCTCCTATATACAAAAATATAACTACTACAATACTGCCTCCTATGTACAAGAATATAACTACTATAATACTACTCCTATGTACAAGAATATAACTACTATAATACTGCTCCTATGTACAAGAATATAACTACTATAATACTACTCCTATGTACAAGAATATAACTACTATAATACTACCTCCTATGTACAGGAATATTACTACTATAATACTACCTCCTATGTACAAGAATATAACTACTATAATACTACCTCCTATGTACAGGAATATAACTACTATAATACTACCTCCTATGTACAGGAATATAACTACTATAATAATACCTCCTATGTACAGGAATATAACTACTATAATACTACCTCCTATGTACAAGAATATAACTACTATAATACTGCTCCTATGTTTAAGAATATAACTACTATAATACTACTCCTATGTACAAGAATATAACTACTATAATACTGCTCCTATGTATAATAATATAACTACTATAATACTACTCCTATGTACAAGAATATAACTACTATAATACTGCTCCTATGTATAAGAATATAACTACTATAATACTACTCCTATGTACAAGAATATAACTACTATAATACTACCTCCTATGTACAAGAATATAATTACTATAATTCTGCTGCTATGTACAAGAATATAACTACTATAATACTACTCCTATGTACAAGAATATAACTACTATAATACTGCTCCTATGTATAAGAAAATAACTACTATAATACTACTCCTATGTACAAGAATATAACTACTATAATCCTTTTCTTATGTACTAGAATATAACTACTATAATACTACTCCTATGTACAAGAATATAACTACTATAATACTGCTCCTATGTACAAGAATATAACTACTATAATACTACCTCCTATGTACAAGAATATAACTACTATAATACTACTCCTATGTACAAGAATATAACTACTATAATACTGCTCCTATGTACAAGAATATAACTACTATAATACTGCTCCTATGTACAAGAATATAACTACTATAATACTACCTCCTATGTACAAGAATATAACTACTATAATACTGTTCCTATGTACAAGAATATAACTACTATAATACTACCTCCTTATGTACAAGAATATAACTACTATAATACTGCTCCTATGTACAAGAATATAACTACTATAATACTGCTCCTATGTACAAGAATATAACTACTATAATTCTACTCTTAGGTACAAGAATATAACTACTATAATACTACTCCTATGTACAAGAATATAACTACTATAATACTGCTCCTATGTACAAGAATATAACTACTATAATAATGCTCCTATGTATAAGAATATAACTACTATAATACTACTCCTATGTACAAGAATATAACTACTATAATACTGCTCCTATGTACAAGAATATAACTACTATAATACTACTCCTATGTACAGGAATATAACTACTATAATAATACCTCCTATGTACAGGAATATAACTACTATTATACTACCTCCTATGTACAAGAATATAACTACTATAATACTGCTCCTATGTATAAGAATATAACTACTATAATACTACTCCTATGTGCAAGAATATAACTACTATAATACTGCTCCTATGTATAAGAATATAACTACTATAATACTACTCCTATGTACAAGAATATAACTACTATAATACTGCTCCTATGTATAAGAATATAACTTCTATAATACTACTCCTATGTACAAGAATATAACTACTATAATACTGCTCTTATGTACAAGCATATAACTAGTATAATACTACTCCTATGTACAAGAATATAACTACTATAATACTACTCCTATATACAAGAATATAACTACTATAATACTAACTCCTATGTGCAAGAATATAACTACTATAATACTACTCCTATGTACAAGAATATAACTACTATAATACTACCTCCTATGTACAAGAGTATAACTACTATAATACTACTCCTATGTACAAGAATATAACTACTATAACACTACTCCTATGTACAAGAATATAACTACTATAATACTGCTCCTATATACAAAAATATAACTACTATAATACTGCTCCTATGTACAAGAATATAACTACTATAATACTACTCCTATGTACAAGAATATAACTACTATAATACTACTCCTATGTACAAGAATATAACTACTATAATACTGCTCCTATGTACAAGAATATAACTACTATAATACTACTCCTATGTACAAGAATATAACTACTATAATACTACCTCCTATGTACAAGAATATAACTACTATAAATCTGCTCCTATGTACAAGAATATAACTACTATAATACTGCTCCTATGTATAAGAATATAACTACTATAATACTACTCCTATGTACAAGAATATAACTACTATAATACTACCTCCTATGTACAGGAATATAACTACTATAATACTACCTCCTATGTACAGGAATATAACTACTATTATACTACCTCCTATGTACAAGAATATAACTACTATAATACTGCTCCTATGTATAAGAATATAACTACTATAATACTACTCCTATGTACAAGAATATAACTACTATAATACTGCTCTTATGTACAAGAATATAACTACTATAATACTGCCCCTATGTACAAGAATATAACTACTATAATACTACCTCCTATGTACAGGAATATTACTACTATAATACTACCTCCTATGTACAAGAATATAACTACTATAATACTGCTCCTATATACAAGAATATAACTACTATAATACTGCTCCTATATACAAGAATATAACTACTATAATACTACTCCTATGTACAAGAATATAACTACTATAATACTGCTCCTATGTACAAGAATATAACTACTATAATACTACTCCTATGTACAAGAATATATCTACTATAATACTACCTCCTATGTACAAGAATATAACTACTATAATTCTGTTCCTATGTACAAGAATATAACTACTATAATAATGCTCCTATGTATAAGAAGATAACTACTATAATACTACCTCCTATGTACAGGAATATTACTACTATAATACTACCTCCTATGTACAAGAATATAACTACTATAATACTACCTCCTATGTACAGGAATATAACTACTATAATACTACCTCCTATGTACAGGAATATAACTAATATAATACTGCTCCTATATAGAAGAATATAACTACTATAGTACTTCTCCTATATAGAAGAATATAATTAGTATAATACTACTCCTATGTACAAGAATATAACTACTATAATACTGCTCTTATGTACAAGAATATAACTACTATAATACTGCTCCTATGTACAAGAATATAACTACTATAATACTACCTAGTATGTACAGGAATATAACTACTATAATACTACCTCCTATGTACAAGAATATAACTACTATAATACTACCTCCTATGTACAGGAATATAACTACTATAATAATACCTCCTATGTACAGGAATATAACTACTATAATACTACCTCCTATGTACAGTAATATAACTACTATAATACTACCTCCTATGTACAAGAATATAACTACTATAATACTACTCCTATATACAAGAATATAACTACTATAATACTACCTCCTATGTACAAGAATATAACTACTATACTACTACTCCTATGTACAAGAATATAGCTACTATAATACTACCTCCTATGTACAAGAGTATAACTACTATAATACTACTCCTATATACAAGAATATAACTACTATAATACTACCTCCTATGTACAAGAATATAACAACTATAATACTACTCCTATGTACAAGAATATAACTACTATAATACTACCTCCTATGTACAAGAGTATAACTACTATAATACTACTCCTATGTACAAGAATATAACTACTATAACACTACTCCTATGTACAAGAATATAACTACTATAATACTGCTCCTATGTATAAGAATATAACTACTATAATACTACTCCTATGTACAAGAATATAACTACTATAATACTGCTCCTATGTATAAGAATATAACTACTATAATACTACTCCTATGTACAAGAATATAACTACTATAATACTGCTCCTATGTATAAGAATATAACTACTATAATACTACCTCCTTTGTACAAGAATATAACTACTATAATACTACTCCTATGTATAAGAATATAACTACTATAATACTGCTCCTATGTACAAGAATATAACTACTATAATACTACTCCTATGTACAAGAATATTACTACTATAATACTACTCCTAGGTACAAGAATATAACTACTATAATACTACTCCTATGTACAAGAATATAACTACTATAATACTGCTCCTATGTACAAGAATATAACTACTATAATACTACTCCCATTTACAAGAATACAACTACTATAATACTGACCCTATGTACAAGAATATAACTACTATAATACTACCTCCTATGTACAGGAATATAACTACTATAATACTACTCCTATGTACAAGGATATTACTACTATAATACTACTCCTAGGTACAAGAATATAACTACTATAATACTACTCCTATGTACAAGAATATAACTACTATAATACTGCTCCTATGTACAAGAATATAACTACTATAATACTACTCCTATGTACAAGAATATAACTACTATAATACTGCTCCTATGTATAAGAATATAACTACTATAATACTACTCCTATGTAGAAGAATATAACTGCTATAATACTGCTCTTATGTACAAGAATATAACTACAATAATACTGACCCTATGTACAAGAATATAACTACTATAATACTAGCTTCTATGTACAGGAATATAACTACTATAATACTACTCCTATGTACAAGAATATTACTACTATAATACTACTCCTAGGTACAAGAATATAACTACTATAATACTACTCCTATGTACAAGAATATAACTACTATAATACTACTCCTATGTACAAGAATATAACTACTATAATACTACTCCTATGTACAAGAATATAACTACTATAATACTACCTCCTAGCTGTGAGGACGTGTTTTTGTAGCTCTCCTGAGGCTCCTGATGTCTGGAGATAGCCCAGGGCGGGGCCGCCCTGGGTGGGGAAGTTCCCCTGCCAAGGCCCAGGCTCCAAGGCCTTCTCTGGGAAGCAATTCCCAGACAACTAAAATAATGGATGAAAATCCTAAAGTCCCCAGTAATGGGAATCGTGTCCAGTGTGTCAGCAGTCCTAGTGCAGCAAGCCAAGATGGGAAGAAAGTTGTAAAGAAAGAAGTAACAGAAGCAAGCAGTAGTACGGTGCAACAACCAAGCAAAATGGCTGAATGTAAGAAGCAAACTTTGCAGCCTGTGCAGACTCCATTGCAGGTTGCAGGTGTCCAGTCCACCCCACCCTCCTGCAGACAGAGGAGAACATCCCTGGAGAAGCAGACCATGCAGGAGAACATGCAGCAGTCTGTATTGGTACGGTCTGAGCGGACAAGATCTGGTAGCAGCAACCACAAAAATGTAGTGAAGGCAGTGGAGGAGATCAAAGGGAGACCAGCGGGGAAGCTTCAAGGTACCAGCAGTACAGTCACTGGGAATAAACTGGGACATAGTCCCCAGTCTGGACATTGTGGGCCCATGGCAGTGACAACAGCCGTAGCATGTCAGAAATCACAGGCTACACCAACCAGAAGCCATACTGGGGGTAACCAACCTGCAAAGCTTTCCAACAATGCACAGACTGTCACAGCTACTGAGCGAGCACCAGAACTGCGCCTGGCAGATGAGATCCCAGCACTGGTCAAGCGACTGGAGACATTAAAGGCCAGTAAAATATATCTGCAGAGACAGATTGAATGTGCCTATAATCTAAAAAAGTCTGCATGCCCTGAGAAACTGGTGTTACTGGACAGGAAGCTGAGCGCACTGGCGAAAGAGCTCGCCGAGAACGTACGGGAGACCGAGACTGTACTGGAGCAAATGGGACCGGTGGGAGAATCGTACAGAAACCAGCAGCGGTTCCAGGAATACCAGAAGTCACCATCACCTTGTGCCAAAGCTGGGTCTGAACCCTCTCAAGGTGGCAGCCAGCAGTCCCATGTAAAACCGGTTCTGCAGCCAGCAAGTTTCCCTTTTAAGGAAGGGAATTTGTACGGGAAAGCGGCCAGTGTTAAGCAACAGCAAAAACCTGCAGCAATTCTCAGCAAGGCACCACAAGTCCCAGCAACCAGCACTTTGCAACCAGGTCATGGACCCCTGCCTAATGGTAATGAAGTAGCAGCTGTGCAGACACCACAAGTCCCAGGAGACAAGTCATTGCAGGAGGACTATGGACTCTTACCTGAAGGTACTGGGGGAGTAGCATATTCGGGGTTACAGGTTGTAAGTGTGTGGGACAGTCTGGACTCTGCTGTGCAGGACTCTGCTGCCGCTGAAAGTAATAATAATATGGACTCTGCTGTGCAGGACTCCGCTGACTGTAATACTAATGTGGACTCTTCTGTGCAGGACTCTGCTGTCGCTGATTGTCTGACTAATGTGCCTGATATTATGGATATTCCTGTATGTGATAACGGCCCAGCAGGGGAAGGTGTTTCTGGGGGGGATCCTTCACTATCTATGGCGTCAGACCCCTCTGCAGTCCAGTCTCTGGAGTCTGGTGATATTGCAGACATAGAGGTTGATGGTGGGGCGGACACAGGACAGTCCAGTGTGCAGGACTTTCCCCCTCTAGATACTCGCACAGTAGCAGAACCACATGGTACAGGTGCTCAGCAGCCCACACAGCGCCCACAAACACGCCAAGATGGCGGATCTGGCCGTACCTCCTCAGGGAATGCCTGGAGCCGCGGTGCTCCATCTTTTGCATCAAACTCCAATTATACAGGCCAGGCTTTCAGGAGGAGGAATGTAGTCAGGTTTAGGCACGGAGGTGCCAAGGAGGATCTGCCGGATAGGAGGTTTGTGGTCCGAGAGCTCCTATGTACCCAGATGGGCTTTGTGCCGACTGATATCTTGGCCGTCATAAACCTTCCTGACCGCCAGGGGTACGATGTTAGTTTTAAGCTGATGTCTGATCTGGACCGGTTCTGGGCCAATCTCACCAGGTTGAGAGATACTGAAGGTTGGGATAAGTTCAGTTTCATCCCCATCTCTAGGCCAGATACAGCCTCTGTCACAATTGTATTTTGGAATGAAGCCGTTCCCCCTCAGGATATTGTCATCTGGCTCAGGAGGCATTGTGACCTCATGTCTGATCTTACTAAGAACAGGGATGAAGACGGGGTCTGGACCGGTGGGTGGAGGGTCCTGGTGAAGTTGCGTCAGCAGAACAACATAACCCAACATCTGCCCAATTCATTCTTTATAGGACGAGAAAAGGGGATCTGCTTCTATGCGGGTCAGCCTCGCCGGTGCTTCAAGTGTGGGAAGGCCGGCCATGTGGCCAGTGTATGCTCCATGGTAAAGTGTAGCCTATGTAATGAAATGGGCCACGTGAGTGCCACATGCCAAAACATTAGGTGTAACCTGTGCGGTAGGATCGGTCACCCCCACAGAGATTGTCCTGATGCCTGGCATAACATCTGTAAGGATAGCCCTGATGAGGACTTGCTGGCAGCGGCTGATGACATACAGGAGGAGGAGGAGGCGCTATTGTCAGGGTCAGTAGTCACGGAGGCGGAGCCTCAACCACATACAGGTGATACCACCCAAGACCAGGCCGAGTCAGGTCCCATTGAGACGACCATGGAGGTTGTCGAGCAGGTTGTACAACCCTCAGTGGTCGTCTCTTCTCCTGCCCGATCATCCAACAATAATAAAAGGAGGAAGAAGGATAAAGCCAGCCGTAAGCCTGAGGGTGAGTGGACCACGGTAGAAAAGCCTACAAAGATGAGAGTAAGTAGTGCAGGCGAGGTCACTGCAACGGGGAATAGATTTAGTGTCCTATCAGAGTCAGACGGAGAAGCAGAACTAGACAGAGAACTCTCACGGATGATGGCGGAGTATGAGGAGGAGCCAGAGGGCGATCCCCCCACTAAGAGGAGACCCCACCGAGATGAGGGGCAGTCCGAATCGGACATGGAAACAGCTGGTCACCAGGACACCTCTGACTCTGATCTATGACAATGGGGCCCATCTCTCTGTTTCTCATATTCCTAGTTGTTCTGATGGCAGGTTTCTATCTTAAAGTTATCTCTAGTAATGTGAATAGCATCCGAGCAAGGAGGACAAGACACGCAGTGTATGAACATCTGAGATATCTTGATGCCGATGTCTATTTCTTACAAGAAACCCGTTTAAATACTTTAGGACTAATACGAGAAGCAGAGAGAGAATGGAAATCTGGCCCGTCCTTCTGGTCTCTGGCGGTGGAGCCTTATGCCGGGGTTTCTATACTGTTTAACACCCCTGATGTCACCATACACAGATTCACTGAGGTTCTGATGGGGAGGTGCCTGGTTTTAGAAGTTACCATCCGAGGCAGAAGGCTCCGACTCATTAATATCTATGGTCCACCGCAGTCGGTGATGGAAAGGGCACGTCTGTTTGATGAAATCAAGCAGTACTTGTTTACATCTGTTCCGGTAGTCATGGCAGGGGACTTCAATGCCACCATGTCATCCAGTGACAGACCTACTGGTAGGCCTCTCACCAGGGACTGCAAGGTCTTAAGCAGAATTATTTCACAGGCTGGTCTGTCTGATGTGTTTACTGAGGGTGGTAGGAAACCAAAATTCACTTACTCCTGCGCTGGTAGATGCAGTCGGATAGACTTAGCTCTGGTCAGTCCCGCTGAGTATGTTAGTGAGAAAAGTGAAAAGACAGTCCCTTATTCTGACCATCTGGCTTTGTATTTTTGCTTGGGCTCCACAAAACGCCCTGATATTGGGAGAGGCCTATGGAAGCTCAATTCCAGCCTCTTGGACGATGACTGTGTCCGGAGTTGTGTCCACTCTCTATTTCAGAACCAGCTTGAGAGAGTGGTGTTTTATGACAACATGGCAGACTGGTGGGAGGATGTCAAGGAGGAGATCAGATCCCTCTTAAGGAGACTGTCAGTTAAGAAGGGGAAGAGTAAATATAGCCAGTATCTCAGGCTGCGGAAAGAATTGGAGTCACTCTATTCGGCGGGCGGGGATAACCAACAGAAGATTGACCGGCTGAAATCTGAGATCAGTCAGTATCAGTACCGCAGGTATACATCCCTGGTTCTTGAACGGGATTATGGGTCCTTAGGGGCTCCGGATCCTTTTGAGAATTGCAGGGAGCGGGTGGCAAATAAATCGGTCACAGGTCTCACTGACTCCCAGGGTGTGTTACAGAAGTCTCGGGAGGGTATCCTGGGGGTGGTGAGAACTTACTATGCTGACTTGTTTCAGAAGAAGGTTTTGGATAGAGAGAAGGTGGCTCAATTCTTGGAGGCAACTCCAGGTCCTGATACTAATGATTTGGACTTTTCTCCTTTGACAGCAGAGTTAACAGTGGAGGAGGTGAAAGAGGCCATAGATAAGTTACATCTGAAGAAGGCACCAGGTCCAGATGGGATTACAGCTGAGTTCTATAGGAAATTCCGAGACCTCTTGGCACCAATTCTCGTGGATGTATACAAAACTAGTCTAGAAAACCACCTGATGCCTCCATCCATGAGAGTGTCCTCCCTGATCCTGCTGTCTAAAGGTAAAGAGCCTAGTGACATCAAGAACTGGAGGCCGATTGCCCTCTTGAATGTCGATAGGAAGATTCTCGCAAAAATTCTCTTCTCTAGATTAGTTTGTTTGTCCTCGGCACTGTTGGCAGGCTCTCAGTTTGGCACAGTTAAAGGGCGGAACATCTCTGGAGCGGTTATCTCGATAAGGGAGATGTTTGAGAGATGTAAAGCTCTGAGGTGTGGGAGATATGTTGTGAGTCTTGACCAGGCTAAGGCCTTTGACAGAGTAGACCATGAGTATCTATGGGCGACTTTGACAAAGTACGGTATTCCGGGACAATTTGTGGATTGGCTGAGAACTTTGTACCGCGAGGCAGAGAGCTTTCCTCTGATCAATGGTTGGCAGGGTGATACTTTCAGGGTTGAGGCAGGGGTGAGACAAGGTTGCCCACTGAGTCCATTACTGTATGTGTTTGCCATAGACCCGTTTCTCAGGTCACTGCAGGAGTGTGATTTTCAGGGGGCGCCGGTCCCCCACTGCTTGCCCCTGAGAGTTGTTGCCTACGCGGATGATGTGACTGTGGTGATATCTGAGCCTCGTGAGGTGGAGATGTTGTCTGCAGCCATCAGAAGTTACTCAGGGGCCTCCGGGTCTCTTGTCAACCTTGAGAAGAGTCAAGCTCTCTGGACGGGTCATACTGGTCCTACATTTGATCTGCCGCAGTTTGCCCAGGCCTCCTCCTATATTAAGATCCTTGGGGTGAAATTCGGGAGGGATGATAATTGCAGACTAAATTGGGAAGAAAAGTTGGAATCCGGAAATGCAAAGGTTCAGCGATGGAAGAACTGGAGGCTGACCTATAGAGAAAGGGTTAAAATGTTGAAGACTTACCTGGTCCCTGTCTTCTTGTATGTCTCTGTTGTCTTTCCTTTGCCAGAATCTTTCTCCGCTAGGCTCTTTAGCCTGTTCTTCCAACTTTTGTGGGGGAACAGGTTGAACCCAGTAAAAAGAGGGATAACCTACCTACAGAGGAGAGAGGGTGGGCTGGATATGTTAAATCCAAGGGTGTTTTTTGACTCCATGTTTCTAAAAGTAAATTTTGGTTGCCTGGACTCAGATAACAGCTCCCTGTGGGTAAATAGTATCAGGAATTGGATATTGCCTTTTGCAGAATCCTGGGTGCGAGGCGGCAGCCTTAAGAGGGGTCGATCGACTCGTGACTACCTCCCCCAGTATCTGGACTATGGCATAAGGTGCCTGAAAAAATGGGGAATTGAAAAGACCTATCTGGTGAGTAAGACCAGGAGAGATCTATACACCAGGGTATGTAAGACCTTCTATTGTCTCCAGCCAGCATTGAGGGACTGCACATCTACAACCCTGCAGGATAGTCTGAGGCTCCTCACTGGTCTGAGGCTCCCTGCAAAGTTCTTTGACATTGCCTGGCTATCTTTGCATGGGAAGCTGTTTGTAAGAGGCAACCTAAAACATCTCAGTGTGACAGATCGGGCATGTCCATTAGGTTGTCAGCAGGAGGAGACAATGGCACATTTTATATCGGAGTGCTGGGGAGGGCGAAAGATCTGGCAGGAAATATCCCGGAGGCTGAAAATTCCCCGATTACAGTCTCTCAAATACCCCGAGATTGTATATGGCATCCCAACTAATATAGGTGACATTAACCGGGAGACCCTGTATATTATTATTACTGTCATCAAATATTATCACTGGCATACGAGGACCCAGGTGTCCCTACACAGAGAGCCCTTCCATCATATGACCGCTGTCACATATATCATGTCTGAACTGAGGTGGATAAAGTCTCTGGAGGTCAGAAAAAAGCCCGATAATGTAAAATTGTGGAGAAATGTAAATATCGATTGCTGAATATTCTGATAACACTGCAAATAAGTCTGTTCATGTATTCATGGATTTATTTTTTCCCCTTTTTTTTTTCCTGCCAGCAATGGACTCTTAAGTTAAAGTGATTATCATTTGTGTTATCTGACAGACATGTCTGATTTATGTTATATTATTATTAGTTACTAATTCTGTTGGAATGTAATGTATTTTTGTTTTGTTTTTACTAATAAAAATTACCTCCTATGTACAGGAATATAACTACTATAATAATACCTCCTATGTACAGGAATATAACTACTATAATACTGCCTCCTATGTACAGGAATATAACTACTATAATACTACCTCCTATGTACAAGAATATAACTACTATAATACTACTCCTATATACAAGAATATAACTACTATAATACTACTCCTATGTACAAGAATATAACTACTATAATACTACCTCCTATGTACAGGAATATAACTACTATAATACTACCTCCTATGTACAGGAATATAACTACTATAATAATACCTCCTATGTACAGGAATATAACTACTATAATACTACCTCCTATGTACAGGAATATAACTACTATAATACTACCTCCTATGTACAAGAATATAACTACTATAATACTGCTCCTATGTATAAGAATATAACTTCTATAATACTACTCCTATGTACAAGAATATAACTACTATAATACTGCTCTTATGTACAAGCATATAACTAGTATAATACTACTCCTATGTACAAGAATATAACTACTATAATACTACTCCTATATACAAGAATATAACTACTATAATACTACCTCCTATGTACAAGAATATAACTACTATAATACTACTCCTATGTACAAGAATATAACTACTATAATACTACCTCCTATGTACAAGAGTATAACTACTATAATACTACTCCTATGTACAAGAATATAACTACTATAACACTACTCCTATGTACAAGAATATAACTACTATAATACTGCTCCTATATACAAAAATATAACTACTATAATACTGCTCCTATGTACAAGAATATAACTACTATAATACTACTCCTATGTACAAGAATATAACTACTATAATACTACTCCTATGTACAAGAATATAACTACTATAATACTGCTCCTATGTACAAGAATATAACTACTATAATACTACCTCCTATGTACAAGAATATAACTACTATAAATCTGCTCCTATGTACAAGAATATAACTACTATAATACTGCTCCTATGTATAAGAATATAACTACTATAATACTACTCCTATGTACAAGAATATAACTACTATAATACTACCTCCTATGTACAGGAATATAACTACTATAATACTACCTCCTATGTACAGGAATATAACTACTATTATACTACCTCCTATGTACAAGAATATAACTACTATAATACTACTCCTATGTACAAGAATATAGCTACTATAATACTACCTCCTATGTACAAGAGTATAACTACTATAATACTACTCCTATATACAAGAATATAACTACTATAATACTACCTCCTATGTACAAGAATATAACAACTATAATACTACTCCTATGTACAAGAATATAACTACTATAATACTACCTCCTATGTACAAGAGTATAACTACTATAATACTACTCCTATGTACAAGAATATAACTACTATAACACTACTCCTATGTACAAGAATATAACTACTATAATACTGCTCCTATGTATAAGAATATAACTACTATAATACTACTCCTATGTACAAGAATATAACTACTATAATACTGCTCCTATGTATAAGAATATAACTACTATAATACTACTCCTATGTACAAGAATATAACTACTATAATACTGCTCCTATGTATAAGAATATAACTACTATAATACTACCTCCTTTGTACAAGAATATAACTACTATAATACTACTCCTATGTATAAGAATATAACTACTATAATACTGCTCCTATGTACAAGAATATAACTACTATAATACTACTCCTATGTACAAGAATATTACTACTATAATACTACTCCTAGGTACAAGAATATAACTACTATAATACTACTCCTATGTACAAGAATATAACTACTATAATACTGCTCCTATGTACAAGAATATAACTACTATAATACTACTCCCATGTACAAGAATACAACTACTATAATACTGACCCTATGTACAAGAATATAACTACTATAATACTACCTCCTATGTACAGGAATATAACTACTATAATACTACTCCTATGTACAAGGATATTACTACTATAATACTACTCCTAGGTACAAGAATATAACTACTATAATACTACTCCTATGTACAAGAATATAACTACTATAATACTGCTCCTATGTACAAGAATATAACTACTATAATACTACTCCTATGTACAAGAATATAACTACTATAATACTGCTCCTATGTATAAGAATATAACTACTATAATACTACTCCTATGTACAAGAATATAACTACTATAATACTGCTCTTATGTACAAGAATATAACTACAATAATACTGACCCTATGTACAAGAATATAACTACTATAATACTAGCTTCTATGTACAGGAATATAACTACTATAATACTACTCCTATGTACAAGAATATTACTACTATAATACTACTCCTAGGTACAAGAATATAACTACTATAATACTACTCCTATGTACAAGAATATAACTACTATAATACTGCTCCTATGTACAAGAATATAACTACTATAATACTACTCCTATGTACAAGAATATAACTACTATAATACTACTCCTATGTACAAGAATATAACTACTATAATACTACCTCCTATGTACAGGAATATAACTACTATAATAATACCTCCTATGTACAGGAATATAACTACTATAATACTACCTCCTATGTACAGGAATATAACTACTATAATACTACCTCCTATGTACAAGAATATAACTACTATAATACTACTCCTATATACAAGAATATAACTACTATAATACTACTCCTATGTACAAGAATATAACTACTATAATACTACCTCCTATGTACAGGAATATAACTACTATAATACTACCTCCTATGTACAGGAATATAACTACTATAATAATACCTCCTATGTACAGGAATATAACTACTATAATACTACCTCCTATGTACAGGAATATAACTACTATAATACTACCTCCTATGTACAAGAATATAACTACTATAATACTGCTCCTATGTATAAGAATATAACTTCTATAATACTACTCCTATGTACAAGAATATAACTACTATAATACTGCTCTTATGTACAAGCATATAACTAGTATAATACTACTCCTATGTACAAGAATATAACTACTATAATACTACTCCTATATACAAGAATATAACTACTATAATACTACCTCCTATGTACAAGAATATAACTACTATAATACTACTCCTATGTACAAGAATATAACTACTATAATACTACCTCCTATGTACAAGAGTATAACTACTATAATACTACTCCTATGTACAAGAATATAACTACTATAACACTACTCCTATGTACAAGAATATAACTACTATAATACTGCTCCTATATACAAAAATATAACTACTATAATACTGCTCCTATGTACAAAAATATAACTACTATAATACTACTCCTATGTACAAGAATATAACTACTATAATACTACTCCTATGTACAAGAATATAACTACTATAATACTGCTCCTATGTACAAGAATATAACTACTATAATACTACCTCCTATGTACAAGAATATAACTACTATAAATCTGCTCCTATGTACAAGAATATAACTACTATAATACTGCTCCTATGTATAAGAATATAACTACTATAATACTACTCTTATGTACAAGCATATAACTACTATAATACTACCTCCTATGTACAGGAATATAACTACTATAATACTACCTCCTATGTACAGGAATATAACTACTATTATACTACCTCCTATGTACAAGAATATAACTACTATAATACTGCTCCTATGTACAAGAATATAACTACTATAATACTACCTCCTATGTACAAGAATATAACTACTATAAATCTGCTCCTATGTACAAGAATATAACTATTATAATACTGCTCTTATGTACAAGAATATAACTACTATAATACTGCCCCTATGTACAAGAATATAACTACTATAATACTACCTCCTATGTACAGGAATATTACTACTATAATACTACCTCCTATGTACAAGAATATAACTACTATAATACTGCTCCTATATACAAGAATATAACTACTATAATACTGCTCCTATATACAAGAATATAACTACTATAATACTACTCCTATGTACAAGAATATAACTACTATAATACTGCTCCTATGTACAAGAATATAACTACTATAATACTACTCCTATGTACAAGAATATATCTACTATAATACTACCTCCTATGTACAAGAATATAACTACTATAATTCTGCTCCTATGTACAAGAATATAACTACTATAATAATGCTCCTATGTATAAGAAGATAACTACTATAATACTACCTCCTATGTACAGGAATATTACTACTATAATACTACCTCCTATGTACAAGAATATAACTACTATAATACTACCTCCTATGTACAGGAATATAACTACTATAATACTACCTCCTATGTACAGGAATATAACTACTATAATACTGCTCCTATATAGAAGAATATAACTACTATAGTACTGCTCCTATATACAAGAATATAACTAGTATAATACTACTCCTATGTACAAGAATATAACTACTATAATACTGCTCTTATGTACAAGAATATAACTACTATAATACTGCTCCTATGTACAAGAATATAACTACTATAATACTACCTCCTATGTACAGGAATATAACTACTATAATACTACCTCCTATGTACAAGAATATAACTACTATAATACTACCTCCTATGTACAGGAATATAACTACTATAATACTGCTCCTATGTATAAGAATATAACTTCTATAATACTACTCCTATGTACAAGAATATAACTACTATAATACTGCTCTTATGTACAAGCATATAACTAGTATAATACTACTCCTATGTACAAGAATATAACTACTATAATACTACTCCTATATACAAGAATATAACTACTATAATACTAACTCCTATGTACAGGAATATAACTACTATAATACTACCTCCTATGTACAAGAATATAACTACTATAATACTACCTCCTATGTACAGGAATATAACTACTATAATACTACTCCTATGTACAAGAATATAACTACTATAATACTGCTCCTATGTTTAAGAATATAACTACTATAATACTACTCCTATGTACAAGAATATAACTACTATAATACTGCTCTTATGTACAAGAATATAACTACTATAATACTGCCCCTATGTATAAGAATATAACTACTATAATACTACTCCTATGTACAAGAATATAACTACTATAATACTGCTCTTATGTACAAGCATATAACTAGTATAATACTAATCCTATGTACAAGAATATAACTACTATAATACTACTCCTATATACAAGAATATAACTACTATAATACTACCTCCTATGTGCAAGAATATAACTACTATAATACTACTCCTATGTACAAGAATATAACTACTATAATACTACCTCCTATGTACAAGAGTATAACTACTATAATACTACTCCTATGTACAAGAATATAACTACTATAACACTACTCCTATGTACAAGAATATAACTACTATAATACTGCTCCTATATACAAAAATATAACTACTATAATACTGCTCCTATGTACAAGAATATAACTACTATAATACTACTCCTATGTACAAGAATATAACTACTATAATACTACTCCTATGTACAAGAATATAACTACTATAATACTGCTCCTATGTACAAGAATATAACTACTATAATACTACTCCTATGTACAAGAATATAACTACTATAATACTACCTCCTATGTACAAGAATATAACTACTATAAATCTGCTCCTATGTACAAGAATATAACTACTATAATACTGCTCCTATGTATAAGAATATAACTACTATAATACTACTCCTATGTACAAGAATATAACTACTATAATACTACCTCCTATGTACAGGAATATAACTACTATAATACTACCTC
Source organism: Leptodactylus fuscus (assembly GCF_031893055.1). Classification (NCBI taxonomy): domain Eukaryota; kingdom Metazoa; phylum Chordata; class Amphibia; order Anura; family Leptodactylidae; genus Leptodactylus; species Leptodactylus fuscus. Next base: position 1,529 of record NW_027440165.1, on the reverse strand, counting down.
CTATGTACAGGAATATAACTACTATTGTACTACCTCCTATGTACAAGAATATAACTACTATAATACTGCTCCTATGTATAAGAATATAACTACTATAATACTACTCCTATGTACAAGAATATAACTACTATAATACTGCTCTTATGTACAAGAATATAACTACTATAATACTGCCCCTATGTACAAGAATATAACTACTATAATACTACCTCCTATGTACAGGAATATTACTACTATAATACTACCTCCTATGTACAAGAATATAACTACTATAATACTGCTCCTATATACAAGAATATAACTACTATAATACTGCTCCTATATACAAGAATATAACTACTATAATACTACTCCTATGTACAAGAATATAACTACTATAATACTGCTCCTATGTACAAGAATATAACTACTATAATACTACTCCTATGTACAAGAATATATCTACTATAATACTACCTCCTATGTACAAGAATATAACTACTATAATTCTGCTCCTATGTACAAGAATATAACTACTATAATAATGCTCCTATGTATAAGAAGATAACTACTATAATACTACCTCCTATGTACAGGAATATTACTACTATAATACTACCTCCTATGTACAAGAATATAACTACTATAATACTACCTCCTATGTACAGGAATATAACTACTATAATACTACCTCCTATGTACAGGAATATAACTAATATAATACTGCTCCTATATAGAAGAATATAACTACTATAGTACTTCTCCTATATAGAAGAATATAATTAGTATAATACTACTCCTATGTACAAGAATATAACTACTATAATACTGCTCTTATGTACAAGAATATAACTACTATAATACTGCTCCTATGTACAAGAATATAACTACTATAATACTACCTAGTATGTACAGGAATATAACTACTATAATACTACCTCCTATGTACAAGAATATAACTACTATAATACTACCTCCTATGTACAGGAATATAACTACTATAATAATACCTCCTATGTACAGGAATATAACTACTATAATACTACCTCCTATGTACAGTAATATAACTACTATAATACTACCTCCTATGTACAAGAATATAACTACTATAATACTACTCCTATATACAAGAATATAACTACTATAATACTACCTCCTATGTACAAGAATATAACTACTATAATACTACTCCTATGTACAAGAATATAGCTACTATAATACTACCTCCTATGTACAAGAGTATAACTACTATAATACTACTCCTATATACAAGAATATAACTACTATAATACTACCTCCTATGTACAAGAATATAACAACTATAATACTACTCCTATGTACAAGAATATAACTACTATAATACTACCTCCTATGTACAAGAGTATAACTACTATAATACTACTCCTATGTACAAGAATATAACTACTATAACACTACTCCTATGTACAAGAATATAACTACTATAATACTGCTCCTATGTATAAGAATATAACTACTATAATACTACTCCTATGTACAAGAATATAACTACTATAATACTGCTCCTATGA